>NC_092169.1:21360000-21660000 GCF_045791955.1 Oncorhynchus clarkii lewisi
GATTAAGATTAAGATTTTAACTCTAACAGCCCCACAACACTTTTAAAACAAGAGATTAAGATTTTAACTCTAACTGCCCCACAACACTTATAAAATATACTATCATACAGTAGCTAAGAGTGCACTATGCTAATGAAACACTAATTCAAATGATGCTACTGCACACCAACCCACCAACCCAACAGTACAGTAAATCAGAGCTCTCACGAAAGAGAGTGAGAGCAGAAAGAAAGAGAGGGAGAGAGAGAGAGAGAGAGCAGAGAGAGAGCAGAGAGAAAAAGAAAGGGGTAGAGAAAGAGCAGAGAGAGAAAGAGAGGGGGGAGAGAGAGAGCAGAGAGTGAGAGAGAGCAGAGAGAGAGGCCCTGTGGCTTGTCCAGCTTGTTACCATGGTGCTGTGAGCGTTAGCAGGCAGCATGCAGGCAGGCAAGGGAGGCAGTTTACTCCGGAGCAGGAGCTAGGAGTTAGGAGTTTCCCCTGTCACACACAGGAAGCAATAAAACGTAGCACACAACAGATCGGGACGTATTTGGATTGGAAAATTCAGGTTAGAAGGGAACACATTTTTTTATGCTCGGAAAAATGCAGTGTGTCAGTTTGGTGTTCCTCCGGCTTGTAAGTGTTTTCACCTAGTCTACACAGTGTTCCGTCACGTTGACGACACCAGAGTCTGTTACTGGTACTGTGTATTTACTGCGGTTTTACCCAGACATTTTAATGGCCCAGTAAGAAAGCAATACAAAATACAAAATCCACTAACAAGTAGCTGTTTAAAAAAAAAGTTGGCCTTTGGGGTGGCAAATCCATTAAATGTTTGTGTGAGCAGATTGTGGGTGGGCGGATTTTAGATTCAGACAAAACAAAGGCGTGTGTGTGTGTGTGTGTGTGTGTGTGTGTGTGTGTGTGTGTGTGTGTGTGTGTGTGTGTGTGTGTGTGTGTGTGTGTGTGTGTGTGTGTGTGTGTGTGTATGTGTGTGTGTGTGTGTGTGTGTGTGTGTGTGTGTGTGTGTGTGTGTGTGTGTGTGTGTGTGTGTGTGTGTGTGTGTGTGTGTGTGTATGTGTGTGTGTGTGTGTGTGTGTGTGTGTGTGTGTGTGTGTGTGTGTGTGTGTGTGTGTGTGTGTGTGTGTGTGTGTGTGTGTGTGTGTGAGAGAGCGTGGGTGCAAAGTATGAGTGGTCTGTTTTCATTTTGCGGTTTCACATCTTAAAGGTACGGCACAGCCTTTTTACCTCAATATAACATCATTTCTGGATAACAATTACGTACCTTACAGTGTTTTAAAATAAAATGGTCAAAAATGACCAAAAATGGCTTCTTAGCAGAGAGCAATTTCTCAAGCAAGACTTTTGATAAGACGGTCTGGGAGTGGTCTGAGTGGGGAAGGGAAAACTGAAAACTATCTGTTAATGGCAGAGGTTTGGAACTCTGCCATCTGTCACCAGGCAGGCCAAAACTCCATCCCAGAAAAATAGGCAGAAATGTCAGGCAGTCTTTTCAAACAGCTCTTACACTAAAAAGGAATTATCATCATTTCCACAATTTCACAGTATTATTCCAACCTCATAGTGTGGAAATATAAATCAAACACCGGGAAATAGATTTTTTGACCGTACTGGGTCTTTAAGGCATAACCAGTCTAATAATCACTCTGTATTGTAACCATATACAATAACCACAGCTTTTTCAAGCTGAAATCAGTCCAGGCAGAGGCCAACAGAAAAACATTGCTGAAGCTGTTAACTGCAATATGTTACCATGGGGATAGTAGCAATGTCCCCATGCAGCTCTGTTGTTCCCTGCCTAAAATACTTTGGCTTCTATTAGTTTCAACTGACAATTTTGGCGCCAGAAGGCCTGGATGTTGCTCTGGAGCCAGCGGGAGTGGAAAATATTTTTTGGTATCTCAGATTGTTCTGGCAATTCTCAATAAGAAACTTCATTGGGAGGAAGGATGTTTGAAATGTTTTTTACGTTTGTGTCACAATCCATTTCTTTGAAAAGGGCCATTTTAGGCCCCTATCAGACCTAGACCTATACATGCCTCCTGTAAGGCCTTATGATCTGTAAACTGTACATGACGCAGACAACATCTTGGTGTCATTATACTCCATGTAGTGTGCTCTAGAATCTGAAGTACAAATGTTCACCTGAATTTATTCAACATTAAAACTGTCAATATGAATATCTAAAAACGACCCTTTTAGATTTTGCTTATTTTTAGACATATTGTTTTGAACATTATTCTCATCAAACACGTCACATTTCCAGAGTGTTCTCTCTGGTACTTTTAATGATATGACCCATTTTATACATAGAAATGTACATAGTAATTGACATCATAGTTCATTAACCCGGGTGGCGCAGCGGTCTAAGGCACTGCATCTCAGTGCTAGAGGCATCACTACAGACTCTGGTTTGATTCCAGGCTGTATCACAACTGGCTGTGATTGGGAGTCTCATACGGCGGGAGTTGTTAGGGTTTGGCTGGGTTAGGCCGTCATTGTAAATAAGAATTTGTTCTTAACTGACTTGCAGGAGTTGAATAAAGGAGAAATAAAATAAATAAAACCATTCTCCTTTAGGATTGCACTTTCAGCAAATCACCAGCAGAGGGAGGTTCCTTTGAATCCATTTACCATTCACTGTGTTGGCGGTGCTCATAAAATGGAACTTCAGAATTAGAATATAGTATATTGTTCCAAACAACATGTCTTAAAATTAACTAAATATAAAAAGGTCGTTTTGAGATATTCATATTAACATGTTCAATTAATGTTGAATAAATGAATGTGAAAATGTGTATTTCAGAATCTGGGCATACTCCATATGATAGAGGCCACTATAAGGACACCAAGGTGTTTATTGTATCATGTACAGTTCATGGATCACAAGGTCTTACAGGAGGCAGGTCTAAAAAGGGCCTAAATGGCCACTTTCATCATGGTTTGTGAAACAAATAGTTTGTGACACAAATGTAAAAAGCATGTCAAAATGAAGTTTCTATGTGATAATTGCCAGAACAATCTGAGATAAAAAAATATTTCCACTCCTGCTGGCGTGGAATCACCCTTTGGGGACCATTGCACCCTGCCTGGAAATAAACTAAGAAAGAAACACTGTGAAAAAAAACACAAATGGTAATGGAACAGAAATGTTATAATATGCATATCAATAGTTGGATAGCAAGGTCTAAACTGTCCCCTAAATGATCATTGCATCTGACCACGAGAGAAACGATTAGACAGTATGATATAAATAGCCTTTTAATATTGAAAGAGATGGACTGCATCTGTTTTTAGAAATTATTGACTTATTCAGGAAGCTAAATGAGCATCCTTCAAATCTTATAGCAGCTGGTCATTTCTCAGAGACCCTGGTGGTCTGTTTTTAGACTTCTCACGCTTATAGATGGCTGCTTCATGTCCTGGGTCCAATCTGTCTGTCTGCATGTCTGCATGTCTCTCTATCTGCCTGTCTGTATATCTCTCTGTGCGTTAGGGTATATTGATGATGTGTATGGTAAGTAACCGTACGCTTAACTTTCATAAACTCTCCTTCTTTGGGAGGTAGTTTCTCCTCTCCAAACAGGGACGACACATGATATTTACAGAACATGTTGCGCCAGACTCCTGTGTCATGGAGAACCACTGGGCCAGTGAAAACTTCCATATCTGTCTGTCCTCAGTTTTGTGGTTAGCCCTAACACAAGAATTTGTGTAGAATGATTCCTCTCCCTCTCCCTCCTTTTCTACCAGTCTCTCTCTCTCTCTCTCTCTCTCCGTGGATGACTTGTCCTAATAAGGTGTTGTATCCTGGAGGGAGAGAGGATCCCAGGGACTCCCCAGATCTCAGGGTTTACAACATCAGCTGTAACATGGCCAGCCACGAGGTCAAGCAGCCAGCAGAACCCACTGTCCAAGACAGGTCATATCCTATGACAGGAGCTGTAATTGCATCAGTGTATTATCCAGGCTGTATCACAACCTGCTGTGATTGGGAGTCCCATAAGGCGGTGCACAATTGCCCCAGCGTCGCCCGGGTTTGGCTGGTGTAGGCCGTTATTGTAAATAAGAATTTGTTCTTAACTGACTTGCCAGGTTAAATAAAGGTTAAATAAAATTTTTAAAATATATGTATTTGTTTAATTAAACCACAGTATGAAAGGTCTTTGTGATTATGGTTTCATCACACCGAAAATCTGGTTTTTAATCAAGTCTTTTGCTCTGACGGTGCAGTGTAATGAAGTCCCAGGGTGCTTGTTTGAAGAATGTTTATCTGAATGTGTCTGCTTTACGCAGACTTGCTTTGGAAAAAGTCCTAATATAGTTTGAAAAAACTGTTCACTTGTTGTTCAGTTTTTAGTTCAACAATTCTCTGAGTAGAAAGCCTTGCTGGAGCAGGGGTTTGTTGGAAAAGCTTTGGGCCTTACATAAACGTTTGCAGCCCCACAATCACAACAGAAAAGAGATGCAGAGCATCTAACGTATGGTCCTCTCTCACTAGGCTCCCAGAGATAGACAGACACAACACACAGCAGAACAGAACAGCAGTCGTTGACAAAGCAGCGCGACACACACGCTCATTCACTCACACATATACAGGCTCATACTCATGCATGTAAGGACAGTGACACAGACAGTGTCCTTACAAGGGACACTGCACACACATACACTATTAGAGTAGCACACACTATAGGCAGTGGGCACTCTCTGTTACAAAGGAGAACTAAACTGAAGTAAATCAGACAGATATATTATGGAACATGTAGCTCTCTTTGCCTGTATCCCCAAGCCATGAGACTCTTGAACAGTTAATCAAATCAAAATGTCTACCTGGACTATTTGCATTGCCCCCCTTCCCACTTTACCTCTACCTACAGTACATGTACATATTACCTCAATTACCTCGACTAACCTGTGCCCCCGCACATTGACTCTGTACCGGCGCCCCCTGTATATAGCCTCGCTACTGTTATTTTATTGTTGCTCCTTAGTTATTTGTTGTATTTCTATTTGTATATAATTTATTTTTTCTTAAAACTGCATTGTTGGTTAAGGGCTTGTAAGTAAGCATTTCACTGTAAGGTCTATAGACCTGTTGTATTCGGTGCATGTGACAAATAACATTTGATTTGATTTAAAATGGCAAAAGCTCATATCATCCTATTTAATCCAGACAATGTCCTCTTCTGAAAGTCAACCCCAGCAACCCATAGAGTTTCATCCCCTTTCATCCCCTCCATACTCATCCTCAACAATGGGATGGCACAGAGTGCTAAACTATTTAACCACGAGCACATTAACAACATCCAAGCGTACTCCAAGTCAATTAGCCCTCATCATCCTGAAAGCTTTTACAAGGACAGAACACATCTCCAGCGTTGAGATTGGCTCTGTCTGTTGGCCAATACAAGCCAGAGTTCTCTCTTGCTGAGGGTAGGGAAGGTAGCTGACTGGCTGGGCTGTATATGTGCTGGCTGGGACTGGGCGAGGTGCTCGTATATTTTGCTAATGTTTCTGCTGACAGGATGACTGAGAGTCCAGTCAAAAAAATGTTGAGTTGGAAGAGGCCCAGGGGGCTGCATATCCGTCTGCCGCTCCACTCTGACACGGTCAAGGTGACATTCCTACTTAACCAACTCACAATGCAGCTCTTCACCTGGCAACACCAATGGGAGACACCAACAATCCTGTCCTGTATTTAGGCCAAATATATCTCTGTCATTGTGATAAAGGTCAACTATTATGAGCAAAGCCAAGAGAGTTTTATGGACACCCTCATAGTTAGGTTAACAAGAGATTTTCTTGACCAGGAAAAACTCCTGGCCCAACTGTCTATGCAGTGGTATTCAAAGTCAACTGGAGTCGGCAAAATAAATAAGAATACATTTTTTAAGAAATAAAAAAACATGGGGGGGAACAGAAAATAAAGATTACATATTATGTAGGACAATATACAGTACAAACGTTTTTGAGATGGATCATTTGAAAAATACAATTTTATTGAGTACATTGGATTCTTTTCATGTTGATAAGAAATTGAAATAATGAATTGAAGGTTATTTGTTGATGTAAAAATTTTAAGATTGCATCATTAGAGTTAGGGTGGGGTCGCTAGAAACTCTGGCAAAAAAATGTTGGGTCCCCAGAACTTCTGTCAAAAAATTGGGGTCCCCTCCGAAAAAAGTTGGAATACCACTGGTTTATAGGGTTACATCCGAGCTCCAGAGTCCCAACTGCAATTGTCTTTCTTTCTTTAAAAAGGACAATCTGTAGAAAATTTTCCTGATCAGGTAAATTCTTTGAATATGCATCGCCGTGATCCAATCTGGGTCTACCAATTAAACCTCATCAGTTGTGCTATCGACCTTCATTAGGCCAAGTAGGTCAGATCAGAGAAGAGCTGACCAGACGACATGAGCCCTGGACAGAGATCGATGGAGGGCAATCTCGTATCGAGTCTTACAGCAACCTTACAAGGAGTTTGTTAAAATGTCTCGGACATTTGGGCACACAACCACCAATGTGGCAACATGGAACTCCTCCCCCCAGCAACCATACACACAAGCCAAAATAGTTCAGCTTTACACAGATTCTTATTGTTATTGAAACCAGTGCAAATCTGTGCCTGCCAAACTTAGCAATGACATGCTGTGTGTGTGCTTGACCGCTAGTGTGTGTATACATATGTATTGTGTGTGTGTGTGTGTGTGTGTGTAGTTTATGCACTGTGTGTATCTCTTGATCCTGACTGGCTGTGTAAAATCATTAGAGGGACTCGGCGGTGCCCCGGAAATCCATTTGGTATCCTCAGATTAGTTCCCTTCATAACAATCATATTTGTGTCTCCGTCCAAATTCTCCCGTCCAACCCCCCCCGCCATCTCTCAAATGGAAAAAAACACAGCAAAAAAGAAACTTAACATGTGTAAATAATTGTATGAACATAACAGTATTTAACAACTGAGACATAAACTGAGCAAGTTCCACAGATATGTGACAAACAGAAATGTAATGTGTCCCTGAACAAAGTGGGGGTCCAAGTCAAAAGTAACAGTCAGTATCTGGTGTGGCCACCAGCTGCATTAAGTACTGCAGCACATCTCCTCCTCATGGACTGCACCAGATTTGCCAGTTCTTGCTGTGAGATGTTACCCCACTCTTCCACCAAGGCACCTGCAAGTTTCCGGACATTTCTGGGGGAATGGCCCTAGCCCTCACCCTCCAATCCAACAGGTCCCAGATGTGGTCAACGGGATTGAGATCCAGGTTCTTCGATGGCCATGGCAGAACACTGACATTCCTGTCTTGCAGGAAATCACACAAAGAACGAGCAGTATGGCTGGTGGCATTGTCATGCTGGCGGGTCATGTCAGGATGAGCCTGCAGGAAGAGTACCACATGAGGGAGGAGAATGTCTTCCCTGTAATGCACAGCATTGAGATTGCCTGCAATGACAACAAGCTCAGTCCGATGATGCTGTGACACTCCGCCATGACGGACCCTCCACCTCCAAATCAATCCCGCTCCAGAGTACAGACCTCAGTGCAGACTAGCTCATTCCATCGACGATAAACGCGAATTCGATCATCACCCCTGGTGAGACACAACCACGACTCGTCAGCGAAGAGCACTTTTTGCCAGTTGTGTCTGGTCCAGCAACAATGGGTTTGTGCCCATAGGTGACGTTGTTGCCGGTGATGCTTGCTGAGGACCTGCCTTACAACAGGCCTACAAGCCCTCAGTCCAGCCTCTCTCAGACTACTACGGACAGTTTGAGCACTGATGGAGGGATTGTGCGTTCCTGGTGTAACTCAGGCAGTTGTTGTTGCCATCCTGTACCTGTCCCGCAGGTGTGATGTTCGGATGCACCGATCCTGTGCAGGTGTTGTTACATGTGGTCTGCCACTGCGAGGACGATCAGCTGTCTGTCCTGTCTCCCTGTAGCGCTGTCTTAGGCGTCTCACAGTACTGACCTTGCAATGTATTGCCCTGGCCACATCTGCAGTCCTCATGCCTCCTTGCAGCATGCCTAAGGCACGTTCACGCAGATGAGCACGGACCCTGGGCATCTTTCTTTTGGTGTTTTTCAGAGTCAGTAGAAAGGCCTCTTTAGTGTCCTAAGTTCTCATAACTGCCTACCGTCTGTAAGCTGTTAGTGTCTTAACGACCATTCCACATTACCTGTTTATGGTTCATTGAACAAGAATGAGAAACAGTGTTTAAAACCTTTACAATGAAGATCTGTGAAGTTATTTGGACAGGGTCCAAAGACAGGGTCCTGAAAAAGGGACGTTTCTTTTTTTGCTCAGTTTATCTATTCTCAGACATTCATGCCATGACGAGAGAGAGAGAGAACGGGAGAGAGAGAAAAAGAGAGACAGAGGTGTGAAGAGAGAAAAGAGGGAGAGAGAGAGAGAGAAAGACAGAAAGGTGTGGGAGAGAGAGAGGGAGAGAGAGAAAGACAGAAAGGTGTGGGAGAGAGAGAGAGAGAGAGAGAGAGAGAGAGAGAGAGAAAGACAGAAAGGTGTGGGAGAGAGGTGTAGAGAGAGAGAGAGAGAGAGAGAAAGACAGAAAGGTGCGGGAGAGAGGTGTAGAGAGAGAGAGAGAGAGAGAGAGAGAGAGAGAGAGAGAGAGAGAGAGAGAGAGAGAGAGAGAGAGAGAGAGAGAGAGAGAGAGAGAGAGAGAGACAGAAAGAAAGGTGCGGGAAAGACAGAAAGGTGTGGAGAGAGAGAGAGAGAGAGAGAGGGAGAGAGAGAGAGAGAGAGAGAGAGAGAGAGAGAGAGAGAGAAAGACAGAAAGGTGCGGGAGAGAGGTGTAGAGAGAGAGAGAGAGAGAGAAAGACAGAAAGGTGTGGGAGAGAGGTGTAGAGAGAGAGAGAGAGAGAGAGAAAGACAGAAAGGTGTGGGAGAGAGGTGTAGAGAGAGAGAGAGAGAGAGAGAAAGACAGAAAGGTGCGGGAGAGAGGTGTAGAGAGAGTGAGAGAGAGAGAGAGAGACAGAAAGGTGCGGGAGAGAGGTGTAGAGAGAGAGAGAACAGAAGCGAGGAAGCAGAGAGAAAGGAGTTTAAACAGCAGGGTTTTGGAAGTCAACTAATTGATGGCTGTTTAGGATTCTGAGCAGCACATGCTTTTGTGCTGAACGGAGCACTTCTTCTGTTGGTGGGAAATGACAACTTTAATGGCAACTGAGTCAATGCCAGAGCTATCCCATACATCAGAGCCAGCCGGGCCAGCAGCAGCTGGTTGAAACCGCAGTCAGAGGAGGGAGGGAGGAGGGAAAGGAGGGGGAGTGAGGGCGGAGGGAAGGGAGGGAGGGAAGCGAGAAGGGAGGGGGAGGCTAAAATCCCCAGATCAGCTACTACTTTGACCACAGTTTCATTGATTGTATTCTGAGTTTTTCTGCTTTTGATTGTCTCAGGTCTCCTACGTGAGTCATTGAATGCTAGTCCCCAAGAAGAGACTACAGTATGACCCCATACGACAGTAAGTGAAATGACTTGTAATGAACTGTCCCTAGCTGACCCTCCTGTCTGTCCGTCCCACTCCACAGTAAGATGAGGGCTGGACTGAGTTGCTCTCCGGTGTAGAGAGTGATGCAGTCTAAACTGACTAGAGTGTATAGAGGAACTGATACATGAGAGCAGAGAGATGGAGGGAAGACCAATGGACAGACACTGGCTGATTGAATGAGTCATCAGAGAAAGAAAAAAGAGCAAAGACTGGAAAACAGTCAGACATTGATCAACCTGTCTACACACAGACACACACTCATATACACATGTGTTATATTAATTTGACTAGTGTCTCACAGCAGGAAAATAATCCTGCATTAACAGGAAATGTCAATTATCATGTGGATTAAAAACCGCATTTCCTGCGGTGCAGCACAATTCTCTGTGACAAAAGGGTGATCAAATTAAGATAGCACATCTGTATGGACAGAATGAAAGAAACAAAGATAAATGGGCTTGCAGGGGAGATTGGATGAGCATGGTCGAGTTTGTCCATTACTGTTCTATCTGCTCAGAACCTCCCTGCTAATTTTAACATCCATCTACTCACACACACACAGACACACGCACGCACACACACACACACACACACACACACACACACACACACACACACACACACACACACACACACACACACACACACACACACACACACACACACACACACACACACACACACACACACACACACACATACACATACACACACACACTAGGCTCTCATTTTTTGTGACCCTAGCATAGAAGGACACACACACACATGCTTCATCATCCTCCGCAGCCCAATATGGCCGGCCAGGCTAGGAAAACGATCACAAATCAATTACAATCTGTGTGTACAGAATGGAGAGAGGCCCCTGACATATAATCTTATTAGAGAAACAGAGGGAGCAGAGCAGAGCGCTATGCAATCTTACTCCAGGTATTGATCTATATCTGTTCAGAAGAAATTAGAGTCCTCAATGTGTGAGGCCCGCTTCCATAGACAATGGCTGGAATAATGGAGTGGAGTTAGAGATGAATAAACTGTAGCTGCACAGATAGGCCTTTCAGGAAAACAAGGAAACATGTTACCTGTTCCTTTTGAGAATTCCTGAAAGGAGAGTGAGAGAGGACAGCTAGGCTACCTCCATACATAATGCAAATGAAATCTACTTAGCCCTCCCTGAATAGACTACAGTAAACCTGTTTGCTATTGATTGAGTGGGAATTTGTATGACAGCACTGCGGAGCGAAAGGGATGGTTTGCTTTATGACACATTCTGCTGCTGTTTGTTGCATTGCGTGATGCAGTTGTTAAATCTTCATGGCACATGGCCCCCACCTTGGATGATTCTCACATGTCGACTACTGCTCTAAGGATGAATACATCAACTCTGTTATATGGTACAGAGGGAGGGGAGAGAGACGAGGCACGAGAGGGAGGGGAGGACAAGAAGTGGATTGAGGAAGCGAACGAGAGTGAGACAGGGGGGAAGTGAAAGAGAGAGGACGGGTGGGAAGGATGGTGGGAGAGGAAGCAAGAGAGAGAGGCTGAAGAGCTGTCTCAACAGATGGTGTGTGAAGCGGGACCACTCCTCTCCTTCACGCAAGCACATACATTACAGTATACCCACCGGTTATCTGGCTAGCAGCTGGGATATGAATACAAGAAGGCCCTGCTATTCAACTCTTCAGCACTATTCTGCATCATCTCTCGTGGATACGACTACATATACTGTACACTCTTAGAAAAAAGGGTTCCAAAAGGGTTATTCGGTTGTCCCCATAGGAGAACCTTTTTTGGTTCCAAGTAGAACCCTTTTTGGTTGTAGGTATAACCCTTATGGGTTCCATGTAGAAAGGGTTCTACATGGAACTCAAAAGGGTTCTTCCTGGAAACAAAGGGTTCTACCTGGAACCAAAAAGGGTTCTTCAAAGGGATCTTTATTTTTTTCTAAGAGTGTATGAACCACTGATTGTTTCATCTGACAATCAATTCCAGCCCAACAACACCCACGATACATCAGCAGCCTGCTGGAAATGTCAGTCATTCTCTGGGGCTGACCACAAGACCTTTTAAAGAGTACACTTTCACTAAGCAAACCTAATTATCCCTGCCTGATTAGTGGCAGTCACTGCTCTTAACAATACTGTAAGCGGCCTGTTTTGGGGGGAATGTAAACTCATCCTTGTCAAATTCAACACAATGAGACAGTGGAGAGGATCAATTCCACAGCGTTAATTCATACGTTGCCAAATCAGTTACATTATATAATGTAAGCATCACTTTATTCAAAGTACTGAGCATCACATATGTCCCAGAAAGGATGAGCAGCCCCTCGTGGCCTTTTTTGGTGTCTCTCTCTCTGCCTCTAGCTCCTTTTAAGCGGCTCTTTAGGGAAAGTATTTGACTTTAAGTGACTTCGTTAGAGCTATCTAAACTAGTTTGCACTGACAGCAACAACGCAGGCAAAGTCCCATAAAGAGTGACGGAGATAAGAGAAGTTAAACATTGAAGCAGTTTTTTTCGATGATGTAGCATCTCAAGGAGCTGCAGTGTTCCTCTCTCCCGCCAACCCCCCTCCCCCAGCTTGAAGATGAGAGCTGAATCTACAACATAGGAACAAAAGCCCTAGATGACGAGAGATCACAGAGTTCCTGTGAGAGAGTAAAATGAAGTGACTTTTGCACCTGTGAGTGCACAGAGATGGGGTCACAGTGTATTTGTGAGAGTGTAGTCACAAGTAGTACCATGTAACAGTACGTGTGAGTGTTAAAACAGGTCATGTTGGGCCCATTGGTGGTGGTCTGGTGGACAAGGTGAGTTACCTACCGTCACACAACACAGAGTACTTAGGCCAACTCTGTTCAGCATAAATCCAAAACTCTTGGTTGCATAAATCAGTGTCATTCTTATTCATGAATATGGTAGCCTATAGTCCTATAGCTCAATGTCTATATAGATGTGGTGGGGATTGATGATCCCTGTATAGAGCGGAGGGTCAGCCAGTCTCCCAGCTCTCTGTCTAAACCGCCTCCCCTGAGACCATTCCACCAAGAGTAAAGCCCAGTTAATACCTGGAGACGCTCAGTTCAATGAGCCTATCGACCAATCAATCATTCAATCAATCAATCAATCAATCAATCAATCAATCATTCACAAAGATACAGTACTGCACCTATTCTTTACTATAGACATGAAGGTTGTAGATATACTGAAGAATGGTTACAAAACAACATTTGTTTTGAGAACCACACAACAGAAATCAGTCAAATCCTTACCAGTTCCACCAGGCAATGTACCTTTCATGCACGCACAGACACACACGCACGCGCACGCGCACGCACGCGCACGCACACACACACACACACACACACACACACACACACACACACACACACACACACACACACACATTTAATTGTGTTAGTGCAAACAGCGGTGAGTAACGATGTGTTGTTGTAGACAGGGGGCTGCGGTGTGTCAGACACTCAAAGGTGTGTGTGCAGTATCACACTATGTGTAGAGGAACTCCTCTGGTGTGTTACTGCTCCATGTCTAGTCTGTTCACTAATCCAAACATTAACCCACTACAATCAGCTCTGTTCACACAGACCATCCTTAACTACACTGTTTAGAATATGAAAGAGCAGAGAATGACCCAGTAAAGACAGAGAAAAAGAGACAGTAGCATGAAGATACAAACTGTGTGTGTGTATGTGTTGCCCAGTACCGAAAGCTCTTCGCCACAGCAGGAACCTTCCTGCAGCGACCCACAGGGTCTTAACAGGCTTCTGATTCTCTGTCAGGGGGGGTACTACAATCTCGACAGAATAATGCAAAAGAGTATGGCCCTCAAAAGGAGAAGACAACAGTTGAAGACTACATACAGACTGCATGCTGGGTAAATGACCTGTGAATATCTCATACCTGCTGGTACTGTCAATGGTGCAGAGAAACAGCAGGGGGAGATGAGGGAGGGGAGAGAGAGGAAGGGAGGGCGTTATGAAAGGGAATAAAAAGTTAGGACGCATAGAGAGAAGGAAAGCAGATGTGTGAGAGAGAGATAGAGAGAGGGGGGGAATAGAGAGAGAGAGAGGGAAATAGAGAGAGAGAGAAATAGAGTGAGAGAGAGAGAGAGAGGGAAATAGAGAGAGAGAGAAATAGAGTGAGAGAGAGAGAGAAAAAAAGAGAGAGAGAGAAAGAGAGGTCTGCCGTCTGCTAATGACACAGCAGAGATATTCATTCTCATTACGCCTTCCTCTCCACATCCCATAATTCACTGGGCTCCCTCTCCGTCCGGGCCCCCTCCTTCCCTGCCGCCTACATGATTGGTGGGGCTACTGACAAATCAGACAAATTATCCATTCCTATTTGCTCTGAAGGGGAAGCAGGAGGCAGAAGGCAATATTTTAAAACGGGGACCCGGAGTACATGGTCAGACCTAAAAGTGCAAAAGAGTGCAAAACAATTACCATTGTTTAACACCCGGCAGACCAAATCAAATCAAATCAAAGTTTATTCGTCACGTGCGCTGAATACAACAGGTGTAGACCTTACAGTGAAATGCTTACTTACAGGCTCTAACCAATAGTGCAAAAAAGGTATTAGGTGAACAATAGGTAGGTAAAGAAATAAAAACAACAGTAAAAAAGACAGGCTATATACAGTAGCGAGGCTATAAAAGTAGTGAGCCAACAACTGTTTGTCTTCCACAACTAATACACCAGGGCCTTGTTCAGTAGGCACCAAATAACAGAAAATGATTTGAAAAGTAAAATCTTGAAAATGATCCTATTTGAGAAGTTTTGGTAGTAGTTATTCCATTTGGTGCCTACTGAATACGGTCCTCTGGACACCCTGGGACAGTGAATTGACGATTTCCATTCATCCTCATGTGAGTGTGTATGTGTGTGTGTCAGTGTAGGTGTAGGTGTGTGTCTGTGTGTCAGTGTGTGTGTGTTTGTGTGTTGTTAATCACAGGTGACAATGTAGCGTGTGCATGTGGTCTTCCTCTCAGCTCTGTTTAATCATGCCAGATCTACAACCATACTGATACCCCCTCTGGTGTGTGTGTGTGTGTGTATGTGAGGGTGTGTGTGTGTGTGTGTGTGTGTGTGTGTGTGTGTGTGTGTGTGTGTGTGTGTGTGTGTGTGTGTGTGTGTGTGTGTGTGTGTGTGTTTGAGAAGTGTGGGGACAGGGAAGGGACCTGACTAGGTCTAGATTTCTATTCACAACTTTCCATCTGGGACCGGCCTTTATGTACTAACATGGAGAAAGGAGAGAACAGGACTCTGGGTCATACTGAGTGATTTGCGACTGCATGCGCTGGAGAACACATAAAGGAAGAGAGAAAAAGCGAATGGCAAGGCCATTCAGAGCCTGACACCACAATATACATCTCTCTCTCTTTCTCTCTCGTTCTCACTCTTGCTCTTTCTTCAGCTCTCTCTCTCTTTCTCAGGTGGTTAAGTAGAGGGGGAGGAGGGGTGAAAGTGAGAGTTTGACGGTAATAATGGTGCTGTGCTCTCCTGTGCCAATGTGCCAGTGTCTGGAGATGCCAATTCTTCACCATGGTTTCACTAAATGCCTTTAGTGGCCCAGGAGGACACACCGCTACATTCATGGTGCAGAGGAAATAAGCAGGGAGAAAGAGGGTAAAACAGTGGGCTTCCCGCTGTTCTCTGAGGCTGGGCCTTGGCCAGGGAAACGCAGGCATATAAATCCAGGATTTACGGGACGGAGTTATGGTGGATTCTTAAAGCAGCTTGTTTCCCCATCAGCCGCCACACTCCCGAGCTGGAACAATCTCACCACCCGCCACACACCCGAGCTGGAACAATCCTACCACCTGCCACACTCCCGAGCTGGAACCATCCTACCACCCGCCACACTCCCGAGCTGGAACAATCTCCCCACCCACCACACTCCCGAGCTGGAACAATTTCACCACCCGCCACACTCCCGAGCTGGAACAATCCTACCACCCGCCACACTCCCGAGCTGGAACAATCTCACCACCCGCCACACTCCCGAGCTGGAACAATTTTACCACCCGCTACACTCCCGAGCTGGAACAATCTCACCACCCGCCACACTCCCGAGCTGAAACAATCCTACCACCCGCCACACTCCCGAGCTGGAACAATCCTACCACCCGCCACACTCCCGAGCTGGAACAATCTCACCACCCGCCACACTCCCGAGCTGGAACAATCCTACCACCCGCCACACTCCCGAGCTGGAACAATCCTACCACCCACCACACTCCCGAGCTGGAACAATCTCACCACCCGCCACACTCCCGAGCTGGAACAATCTCACCACCCGCCACACTCCCGAGCTGGAACAATCTCAGCACCCGCCACACTCCCGAGCTGGAACAATCCTACCACCCGCCACACTCCCGAGCTGGAACAATCCTACCACCCGCCACACTCCCGAGCTGGAACAATCTCACCACCCACCACACTCCCGAGCTGGAACAATTTCACTACCCGCCACACTCCCGAGCTGGAACAATCCTACCACCCGCCACACTCCCGAGCTGGAACAATCCTACCACCCGCCACACTCCCGAGCTGGAACAATCTCACCACCCGCCACACTCCCGAGCTGGAACAATCTCACCACCCACCACACTCCCGAGCTGGAACAATCATACCACCCGCCACACTCCCGAGCTGGAACAATCCTACCACCCACCACACTCCCGAGCTGGAACAATCTCACCACCCGCCACACTCCCGAGCTGGAACAATCTCACCACCCGCCACACTCCCGAGCTGGAACAATCTCAGCACCCGCCACACTCCCGAGCTGGAACAATCTCACCACCCGCCACACTCCCGAGCTGGAACAATCTCACCACCCGCCACACTCCCGAGCTGGAACAATCTCAGCACCCGCCACACTCCCGAGCTGGAACAATCTCACCACCCGCCACACTCCCGAGCTGGAACAATCTCACCACCCGCCACACTCCCGAGCTGGAACAATCTCACCACCTGCCACCGAGAGAAAAGAAAGCAAACCCTGTCTTGTGCTCCTGTGACTCAACAAGACTCAGTAGTTTCTCTCTCCATACGTTCTCACTTATTTTTTCCTCATTTTCCTTCAGTAGCCTACAGATGTATCCCCTGAATGGTTAACAAAGCAACACGTCTTCCACACTCACTCTCTCTCACCCTGCGTCTATTATTGAAACAGAAGACTATGGCATTTGCATTTGCAGAACAGATGCCAGTGAAGCCGGACAGCCCATCCTCCAATCCATCCCTGTGTGTGTGGCCTCTCTAGGGGAAAATGAAAGGGTCCTTCCACAGGCTCCAGCTCCCTCGTCAGTGCTGACAGACAGGGACCAGGAGAACGAGAGACAGATGAGCATATCGTCCTTTAAACTCAACCTTTCCACTCCTCCTTTTCCTAACCCTGTCAAGTCCACCACTTGTATCTCCTTCCTCCTGTCATAGCTGACTAAGTAGCTGACTGGTGTTTAGTTCAACCATTGGGTGGTCAGTGTGGAAGACGTGACTCCACACTGATCCTGTACTGTAGAGCGCAGTGCGTTGTACTGTAGTATGGACTGCTGAGAGCGGTGGCCAGTGAACTGAGAACAGAGCAGTGTGTGTGTGTCTCTGTTGACTGGGCAGCAGCTGAGCAGGTTACCGAGGCAGCCGTGCCAAACTCACGTACTTACCCACAGGGTGACTACGGCACATGCACTGAGGCCACCATGTCTACACACACTGTCAAAAAGCCAATTTAACAGTGTTACTATATGAATTGAGTGGACTTCAAAAGGATAATAATTAAAATTGTGTTTACTCAACAAACTCAGCTGGAAGTGACCTGAATTTGAACAAGCTGGGTTGATTAATATTCAAAACCACTCAAAACATTTCCCATCATTATCTTTATTTTTCAGAATTGTTTGTACCTGTCACGCCCTGACCTTAGAGTTCTTTATTATTTTCTATGTTTGGCTAGGTCAGGGTGTCACTCGGGTGTGAAAGTCTGTATTTTCTATTTCATTGTTTTTGGCCGTGTGTGTTTCCCAATCAGAGGCAGCTGTCTATCGTTGTCTCTGATTGGGGATCACATATAAGTTGTCATTTTCCTTTTGGGTTTTGGGGGATCTTGTTTTCAGTATAGTTTCTTAGCCTTACAGAACTGTGCACTTTCATTTTTTTCTATTTGTTTGTTGCAGGTTTAGCACTTTTGGGGGGGGGCACACAGGGAGGTAGGGTTTAGACCTGAGCCAACTCCCCGTGCTTACCGTGGGGAGCGTGTGACTGGTCAGGCACCGTGTTATGCAGTGATGCGCATGGTGTCTCCAGTACGCATTCATAGCCCGGTGCGCTCTGTTCCAGCTCCCTGCAGTTGCCGTGCTACAGGGGTGATTCAGCTAGGACACGTTGTACCAACTCTGCGCTCCAGACCTCCAGTGTGCATACACGGCCCAGTACATCCTGCGCCGGCTCTACGCACTATGCCTCCAGTTCGCCTTCATAGCCCAGTGCGTCCTGTGCCAGCTCTCCACACTCACCGAGCTGGAGTGGGTATCCAGCCAGGACGTTGTGGCAGCTCCCCGCACCAGGCTTCCAGTACGTCTCCTCAGTCCGGTGAGACCTGTTCCGGCTCCATGTACGAAGCCTCCAGTGATGACCCATGGTCCGAAGCCTCCAGTGATGATCCTTGGCACGAAACCTCCAGTGATGATCCATGGCACTAAGCCTTTAGCGAGGGTTCCAAGTCCAGAGCCTTCAGCAAGGGTTCCCGGTCCAGAGCATCCGGCGACAGTCCCCGGTCCGGAGCCCCCGGCGACGGTCCCGGGTCCGGAGCCTCCGGCAACGATCCCCGGTCCAGAGCCTCTGGCGACGGTCCCGGGTCCGGAGCCTCCGGCAACGATCCCCGGTCCGGAGCCTCTGGCGGCGGTCCGCGGTCCGGAGCCTCCGGCGATGATTCCTGCACCGGAGACGCCACCGAAGTGGGGGGAGCCTAAAGCGGGGCGGGGTTTGCCCCACTTTAGAAAATGTACGCCTACTACGCTGCACCTTGGTCCGGTCATTCTCCAAACGAGGAGCGTAACAGTTTCAATATCTATCCTCTAGTTACTCTGTGGTCTATAATAATTCCCTCTGGTAACCTTTCAGGCATCTGCATCTCCACAAAATGGCAGCACTTCCACCAGGACACACCAACGCCTTCTCCATCTGATAGACACTCTCTTCCTCTATTATTCCACTCTTCTGCTTGTCCTCCTCTCTCTATCTCTTACAGTACTCTTCTTTTCCATTAGCCAAAAACCCTCTGCATTTTTCTATCTTCCACTCTCAGTCTCACTTTCCTCCTCAGACTGTCACTCTTACAAAAACCCTCTTCTTCCACCAGTCTGCCACTTGGATAAATACTGAGATCAAATTGCCATGGAGTGCAAAGATTCTAGCCAACAAAAATACCCAGACATAAATTAACAGGATTAAATTTAGCCTGAAAGAGAATGGTCCAGTGAATGGACAGCAAAACAACAATTATAAAAGCACTCTGGACAGAGCTGGACAAGACTCTCTCTCACGCCATCTCTCTAGCAGACACACACACACAAACACACACACACACTTCCAGAAAAATCATTCTGCATTCCTTCCCCTCAATTCCATTTTATGTTGTTGAGACATTTCCAAGATGGTAACATGACACTCTCTGAAGCCATACTCAAACTCCCATTCAGTACTCTTGATGACTGTGAGTGTCCTTGCTGAGAAAATCCATGATTGTCAGTTGTTGAAGCAGTGTCATTATCAGGGAAGAGTAAATGACAAGTGTAATATAAAGCTCTCATATAGTGTATGTATGTGCATGTGTGTGTAGAGAATGCCAAGAGTGTGCAAAGCTGACATCAAGCCAAAGGGTGGCTACTTTGAAAATCTCAAATATAAAATAGATTTGGATTTGTTTAACATTTTTTTGGTTACTACATGATTCCATATGTGTTATTTCAAAGTTTTTATTATTCTACAATGTAGAAAATAGTAAAAATAAAGAAAAACCCTTGAATGAGTAGGTGTGTCCAAACTCTTGACTGGTACTGTATATTTGTACTGTATGTTTGTGTGTACGTGCGTGTCGTGTCTCAGATTAGTATTAGCACCCTCCTTTTAGCGTAGGAGCTAAGGCTGGTAGAAGCTTCTGAGGTAAAGGATCCGGTGAAGAGGAGAATGTAATGTGGGAATGTGTGTGATCCGATCCCTGCTGCCATCAGACCCACCATGCCCTGCCAGTGACAGAGACCCATCCAGAAGCCTTAGAAACCTGACCACAAGGTTACTGAGGGGACATGCTGATGACAGAGCCATCACTGCCAGAGAGGAACGGGGGGACGAGGGGGGACGAAGGGGTAAGAGGGAACACTCTTAGAAAAAAAGGTGCTATTTAGAACCTAAAAGGTTTCTTCGGCTGTCCCCAAATAAAACCCTTTGAAGAACCATTTTTGGTCCCAGGTAGAACCATTTTGAGTTCCATGTAGAACTCTTTCCATGTAGAACCCTTACCTGGAACCAAAAAGGGTTCTCCAATGGGGGCACCTCAATAATTTAGCCTTTTTTTCTGAGAGTGTGCCGGATGCCAACACCCAGATCACATGAGAAAGAACAGGAAAGTCCCGGAGTACAAGACACACACAACAACACCAATAGAGATACAGGTTGGAGCACAAAACTATACAATTAAAACAGTCTAATGTGCATACAGTATGTCCTCATAGGATGGTTTACTTGGGCTGCAGTGAATGAGAGTAAATATTAGGGCTGGGAATTGTCAGAGACCTCACAATACAATATTATCACAATACTTAAGTGCCGATATGATACATATTGTGATTCTCATGATTTCGTATGTATTGAGATTCGATACTGTGATTTTATTGTGATTCGATGTTCCAAACATGTTGCACACCATATGTCTGCTGCAGAGGGAGCCATGAGAAAACAAGTTGTGATCTGTCATGGAAATAGATGTGCCGAAAATATATTGGCTCCATACTTAAAAAGAAGATTTAGAACAAGCTATGAAGGAAACATTCTAACGCGATATTGTCAAAATGATACGATATAAGGTAAAAAAGAATATGCCGATATGTAACTATCGATTTTTCCCCCCACATACCAGTAAATGTCGTGAACAAACATAAATATATCCCAGGAGTGAGATCTACTCTATCCACACACAACCCAGTGGGAGCCCAACCAGCCACTCTCTTTATGACAGTAACCAAACCCCCACACGGCTGAGAATAGAGTCCAGTCTTTGGACCCGTCTCTCCGTGTCCCTGAGCAGGTGACAAGCCTCTGACCTGTATTGCACCTCCCAGCCACCGCGGCTTGCTGATGTCAGCTCGTGTTACAGGGTTACAGCAAACATGCAGGCACAGAGCCACGCACAGTAATATTCTGGAAAGAGAGAATGATCTGCCACACACTCACTTTGAAAGGCACCACCAGCCACAGCGACTCTGTGGGCTAATTGAGCCAAAAGAAGGAAGCAATTACTTAGAGAAAAGTAGGGGAGTGTGTGTGTGTGTTTCACTATCGTTGTGGTAAATTCTGACAAATGGGGACGTTTTGCTGATCCCCACAAGGAAAAACACTATTTTAGTCTTAGGGTTAGAATTAGGGTTAGGAGTTAGGGTTAGTAGTTAGGGTTAAGGTTAAGATTAAGGTGAGGGAGAATAGGATTTTGAATGGGAAGTAAATGCTTCGTCCCCACAAGGATAGTAAAACAAACGTGTGTGTGTGTACGTGAGCGAGAACGAGAGAGGGAGAGGGAGAGAGAGAGAGAGAGAGAGAGAGAGATAGAGATAGAGAGAGAGAGAGAGAGAGAGAGAGAGAGAGGGAGAGAGAGAGAGATGGAGAGAGAGAGAGAGGGGGGGGGGGGAGGAAGATGGAGGTGGAGTAACAAAATTAGCATTTTAAGATCTCCCACAGAGACACACACGGGACTACCCAAATCCGAATACCCGAATTTCCCTCAGGTCCGGGTCGGGTCGGGTCCAGTATGATTGTCATCGGGTCTCGGGTGTACGTACCTACAGCTGATAGACTAGAGTGGACCCAAATGGACCCCGACCACGGCTCTGCATAGCCTATAGCATATTTATTTTACGCTAATAAGGTACATTTATTGACTTATAGAAGGCCTATCCAACATATAAATACCTATTCATTAACCAGAAGAGCAACTTTGTTTATAAAATGTGTGTGTGTGTGTGTGTGTACAGTATGTGTATATTTGTGTGTGTGTGTGTGTGTGTGTGTACAGTATGTGTATGTGTGTGGGTACAGTATGTGTATGTGTATGTGTGTGTGTGTGTGTGTGTGTGTGTGTGTGTGTGTGTGTGTGTGTGTACAGTATGTGTATGTGTGTGTGTGTGTGTACAGTATGTATGTGTGTGTGTGCGCACACAGAGTCAGGTGCGAGTGTATGGTGATCTGTCTGTGGAATCCCTGTGTGTATTAATGATCCAGTCTACAGTAATTAAAGCTGTTGAAATAATTGGGAGTTGTGATCAAAGAGGATTTGGGGGCATAAGCCTATCACAGAGACAAAGGAGGACAAAGGCTGGAGAGAAGAAAAGGAAGTCAGTCAGAGAGAGAGAGAGAGAGAGAGAGAGAGAGAGAGAGAGAGAGAGAGAGAGCGAGGGAAATAAGGCAGAGAGAGCAGGGCTAGAAGCAAAATGAAAGAGCAGGATGTCAAACAAAGTGATATAGAGAGAGGTAATGGTCTAGTCGACCTTGTTCAATGACAAGTGTGGGCCACCCAGGATACAGTCATCAAACGGTTCTGAGACAGGTAGAGTTCTATTCTCTCTATCTATCGGTCTCTGTCCCTTTCTGTGTCTGGGTGTTTCTTTCTGAATCATTCTCGTTCTGTGTGCGAATCACTGTCTACGTACATTAAGTGAAACCATGACATTCACTTAACACTTTGGTCTTCTTTGATACGTTAGCGTTCTCCATCCTGGCATTAGCACCAGTAGTTAGTTCAATGTGATGCTATGTAAAGCTAGAACGGCAACCCAACAGGGCCATTTATTGAAATAAAAGAGCTCTGGCACAGTACTTAGACACACAGACTTGCTGCTCACCATCCAGCCAGGACCTCATGATCAATTCAAGAGCAACCAGGTGGATGTTGTTAAAGGAAAGGCTTTTACAATCAAAGCAACCCGCAAATTATATTCCTTCACTTTGGCAGTGCAGCTTTTTGAGACATCGGCTTCGAGGCGTGGGTAGCAGTCAACCATCTCAGAACGCAGGGCAAACTACCTGTAGTTATCTCCATGGAAACCAGACAGTGAATAGGAGTCCTGTGATGTCCGTAGGTGTTAGTTAGCCTTCACAGGGCGCGCATTCTCGGATAGGAGAGAAAGAAAAGTACCATCGTCCACTGTTTCCCTCTTTCACTCCCTCTGTTAAAGCCCTACATCTGTCCTCCCCAGTGTAACTGTAATATTTGAGAATGATTTATAGTGCAGAGCTTCACCACAATCAAATCTGTTCTTTCCTTTTGAACTGGAAAATGGAAGAAGAGGGTTAAGATTGAAGTACACTACATGACCAAAAGTATGTGGACACCTGCTTGTTGAACATCTCATTCCAAAATCATGGGCATTAATATGTTGTTAGTCCCCCCTTTGCTGCTATAACAACCTCCACTGTTCTGAGAAGGCGTTCTACTAGATGTTGGAACATTGCTGCAGGGACTTGTTTCCATTTAGCCACAACAGCAATAGTGAGGTCGGCACTGATGTTAGGCGATTAGGCCTGGCTCGCAGTCAGCGTTCCAATTCTGTGCTCTGTCCACACCGATCTCGACAAACCATTTCTGTATGGAACTCGCTTTGTGCACGGGGGCATTGTCATGCTGAAACAAGAAAGGGCCTTTCCAAACTGTTGCCACAAAGTTGGAATCACAGAATCGTCTAGAATGTCATTGTATGCTGTAACATTAAGATTTCCCTTCACTGGAACTAAGGGGCCAAGCCCGAACCATGAAAACAGCCCCAGACCATTATTTCTCCTCCCCCAAACTTTACAGTTGGTAATATACATTGGGGCAGGTAGCGTTCTCCTGGCATCTGCCAAACCCAGATTCTTTCGTCCGACTGCCAGATGGTGAATCGTGATTCATCACTCCAGAGAAGGCAGTTCCACTGTTCAAATGGTAGCAAGCTTTACACCACTCCAGCCGAAGCTTGGCATTGAGCATGGTGATCTTAGGCTTGTGTGCGGCTGCTCGGCCATGGAATCCCATTTCATGAAGCTCCCGACGAACAGTTATTGCGCTGACTTTGCTTATAGAGGCAGTTTGGAATTCGGAGTGTTGCAACTAAAGATAGACGATTTTCATGAGCTACGCACTTCGGATCTCGGTGTCCCATTCTGAGAGCTTGTGTGGCCTATCACTTCGCGGCTGAGCTGTTGTTGCTCCTTAATGTTTCCACTTCACAATAACAGCACTTACAGATGACCGGGGCAGCTCTAGCCATTCTACTGCCAAAGTTTGTCTATGGAGATTGCATGGCTGTGTGCTAGATTTTAGACCAATGTCAGCAACGGGTGTGGCTGATATAACCGAATCCAGTATTTTGAAAGGGAGTATATATAGTATGTATAATTATTCTTATGAGGGAAGTTCCTGAGTGCGGACTGTAATATGTAACATTTCAGTGACATATTTAAAAGTGTTACCGCAGCATGTGAATTGTGAATGATCAGTAGGTCAGAAAAGTCTAGACAGTTTTCTGGTCCCAGGTTAATACAATTTCTGGACTAAAAGCACTTTTAATGTCAATTCTAGCCTTGTGTGTGTTTGTGACGTGGCCGTTTTAGCTTATCAGTGTTTTTTCTCCAGGGATATTTCTATGTAATGACACAATCTAACAGGGCCTAAGTCAATCCAGGACACTGTGTTCATATGAATATGCATGGGAAGATGACTATGAATGACAAGGCATATGAAATCAACATTAGTATTTATGAAGTGAGGATTCACTCTGGGTGAACATACCCTACATACATACCGGTACAACAAATTTGTGTGCTGAGATTTATACCTATGATAGGATGGTTGTACCGGTATGTATGTAAGGTATGTTCACCCAGAGTGAACCCTCACTTCATAAATACTAATGTTCATAAATACTAATCTTCTACAGATTGCTTCCATTTATTCATGACGTCAAAGCCCTGGCAGCTCACCCATGCGACCCATGATGCACTGCTCAGGGGGCATAGCTTAGACGGGGAAGGGGCTTTCACTTGTGAGCGTGGTGTCATGACCTTTCCTGGGTGATCTAGAGTAGAGGAAGAGTTCTCACTGAGCTGTAGGCTAGCTAGCTCTTCTAGACAGACAGGCATACAGACTGGAGACAGCACAGGGCAGGACCTACAGAGGCCAGACGTAGATAAGCAGTTGCAAGGATATAAGAAAGACAGTGTTTTGTCAGAGGTGCTCTGTACTGTACTGTACACAACTGCTGGCCAACCAGCAGACAGCAGCTTCCTAAGGGCTGGGACTACTCATCACATCTTGACAGATGGGCTGGAAATCCATGGTTATGCAGGTATCTATCTATACACAGAGGGAGCTTCAGGTTTCAGCGCAAGTTCAGTCAGGAGTCTGGTCAAATCAAATTGTATTTTTCACATGCTTCGTTAACAACAGGTGTAGACTAACTAGTGAAATGCTTACTTATGTGCCCCTTCCCAAGAATGCAGAGAGAAAAAGAATGTAATTGTAGAAAAATGATAACACAAGGAATAAATATACAATGAGTAACGATTACTTGACGATATACACGGGGTACCAGTACCGAGTTGATGTGCAGGGTTAAGAGGTAATTGAGGTAGATATGTACATGCAGGTAGGGATAAAGTGACTAGGCAACAGGATAGATAATAAATAGTAACAGCAGCGTATGTGAAGAGTCAAAAGAGTGCCAGAAAGCTATTGGTTAACTATTTAACTAACTATTTAGCAGTCTTATGGCTTGGGGGTAAAAGCTGTTCAGGGTCCTGTTGGTTCCAGACTTGGTGCATCGCGAGAACAGTCTATGACTTGGGTGACTGGAGTCTTTGACACTTTTTAGGGCCTTCCTCTGACACCGCCTGGTATAAAGGTCCTGGATGGCAGAGAGCTCGGCCCCAGGGATGTACTGGGCCATGCCCATTACCCTCTGTAGCGCATTGCGGTCGGATGCCAAGCAGTTAAGCATGTTCACGGGAGACAATATGTGTCAGTATGAGCTATGATGGTACATGGAGTAGGTGATGAGGTAAAACAACGGCACCAAACTGAGTCCTCGCTTTAGGTTTTAAATTATTTATGTGAAACAATATTGTCTCTGTGGGGTGGAATATAACCCAACTCCAAACCGCTGTTCTTACTAAGCAGAGTGAACAAAGGCCCATCTTTTAGACCCATAGCCATTTTGAAAATGACTCCTAGGAGACTAAAGCCAATAATAGATGAAAATGGCCACTTTTAGATAAACGTGGAAACATAAGGAATTAAAATGTTTTATGTACTAGTGTTCACTGCTAGCATATGAAAATAACCCTACTGCGGTGAGAAACTGGGGCCAAAGCTGCTAAAACGGTGCAGCATAAAAATGACAACCTCTACTTAGGATGACTACGTCATTGCCATGTTAACATTGCACAAAGACCCAAACAAAACTAAACCAAAAGTGTCTTGAAAACAGAAAAATGCTGGCTGGAGAAATAGGTGGAAAACCACTTAAATTCCCCTCTCCCACCAGCACTCACCACGCATAAAGCCTCGGGTTGATTATCCCTTTTATACCATGGCTATAATTTAACACATTTACCACTAGAAATGTGCTCATTTGCCAGTAGAAGTGTGTTCAACATCCACTGAAGTAGCTAGCAAGTTTACTAGATAGCGTCAGTTGCCTTGGTAACCAAACAAATAGACTTGATAGTTTAGCTAACCAAAACATCAGTCCTAGCTTGCTATTATGAAAATCGAATTCAACAATGCCAATGTATTTCATTCGACTTTTGCTTTCAAAAGCAGCTCAAACATAGAACATGTAAGAACTATGGGCATTGAATTCTACCGTGCAAATACCCAAATGCCCTTCAAGCCAATCAGAAACGAGTATTTAACAATGCTATGGTATAATTAAGCAATAAGGCGGTGGGGTATATGTCCAATATACCACGGATAAGTACTGTTAATATGCACGACGCAACGTGGAGTGCCTGGACACAGCCCTTAGCCCTGGTATATTGGCAATATACCACAAACCCCGAGATCTCTTATTGCTATTATAAACTGGTTTTCAACGTAATTAGAGCAGTACAAATACATGTTTTGTCATATCTGTGGTATACGGTCTCATATACCATGGCTGTCAGCCAATAAGCATTCAGGGCTCGAACCACCCAGTTTATAAAGAGAAGTACTACTAAGCCACACAGAGTTATTTTTGACCACCTGTGAGAGTAAATGTCATTCCGGTTATTCTGTTCTGTTGTCAACACATGTTTAGGTTGAGCACGGACACTTCTGTAGCTTTAATAAGCCTTACACAGTATGAGTTTCTTAAGTGCCCATGCTTATACCAATGCTGGGATAGTTACCACTTTGTTATAATATTTAAATAATAATGTTATACATTTAAAAGAATATTGAAGGACCTTTTTTATTTGTAGTGTACAAAGTTTAACCTGATGAACATTAATGACATTTACTCTCACGGGTGGTCAAAAATAACTATCTGGAAGCCACACCATTGGATTACCCAAACATCGGTTAATTTAACCATCACTTGGGGTTTCATTTACTTTCATGCTGTTTTTTTTAATGTAATCCATAGGTTCATCATCTTTTGCTTGTACACTGCAAAATTTAATTTCCATTCAATATTTTTGCACATCACATATTTTAATATACAATTAATAACATTATCATTTAAATATCATGACAAAGTGGTACCTATCCCAACATTGGGATTACACATAGGCTCTTGAGGAACTCAAGCCTCTTAAAGATACAAAAGTGTCAGTGCTCAACCTTAACATGTGTTGACAACACAGCAGAACAGATTAACCAGAATTACATTTACTCTCACAGGTGGCCAAAAATAACGATCTGACAGCCACACCACTACTAAGGCACGCCTCCAGTCTTCTGATCTGACCTGGTGAATCATAGCTCAATAACCCAACTAACTGACCCAACTGGCTGGGACAAAAATAACCCAACGTGTGTTCTGTCCACAATTTGCCCAGCACTGAGTTGCTATTCACACAGCATTTTTTAGAGTGTAGCTTGCAAAATATAATGCAAATAGAAATGTTGTTTTTTTTGTCCACCCGATGTAGTTTATGGTGTGGCTGCTTCCCTTAGAGGACTGACCAAAATTTTCAACTTTTCATTTCTGGAAGGATGTGATGTCATCACAGTGCTAGAGAGTGAGGCATTTCACAGACTGCATATTTGGGTGGTGACTGAGTAGGTCTTAATACCAATCTATAGACTTCACTGAGTCTTTATTTCTGTCTGAAGGAAGTCAATTGTAGCACTTGACATCTCTAGGGATTTTAATTTCTGAAACACTTAGAGAGAGCTGTGACTGTGAGCGCTTCGACAAACTCAAAGATTGCTTCCTTTATCGGCAGATTCATTAAGATTTCCATAATTAGCACACAGAACAGCCCATCTGTTCCCAGAATGCAATACTTTCTAGTTTCCTCTCGTCTCAGTCAGTTCCGCTGCTGACACTGAACAGTGAGCATGATACCAAATGCCAGCTCACCATGGCAATCCAATAACAACTCAATTTTACACAGACACAACACACTAGCTTTACACTAGTAGACTAACAACTAGCTAGCTACCTCTAGAGACAACGATTCTACAGGACATCAAACAGTCTTTGTCTGCACATGACACATGATCGAATACAGGGGAGGCAACCTGCCTCACAGCATGGATAGAGAGAAAGAGAGGGAAAAGAGAGAGGTAGAGAGAGGAGAGACAAAAATGATTTAATCATTATCTCAGTGAGAAGTTTCTAAAATTAAAATGTTGAGGTCAGAGTTAATTGGGTGGAACATTTCATTTGGAGCAGGCCACGTGTCAGCCTTCTGTCTGTATAGTGAGCGGAGCGTGCATAGGACAGGGGCCAGCGTCTACTACCAGGTCAACACATTAACCCCTGATCCCCACCACAAGCCTGATGCCAACAGTGATTAGAACACAGTTAAGAAGAATACGAAGCTAGCTAGCATAACAACAACACATTAGACACCACTGGAAAACTTTGATTCCTTTGGTCTTCATTTCCATCCAATTGTTTTATTTCTATTCATCAACAGATCAATTCGAGATCTAATATAAAACATAACAATCAATCACACGACCTTTGGAATGAAGGTTGCCCTTCACACATCATCTGTGAGGATTTTCAATGGATATGGAATTCTAACCAAAATGGGTCCTGCTTTTCTGGTGCTACCTACATACTGAGTCTGCTATTTGTATGAATGGGGCCTACAAAAACAGGCTCTATTGTACAGGTTGTGGACGAACATTTAGCTGCCCTATACAGCACATACAGTACAATGGCTGTGATGGTGCCATTGAGAACAGTTCCCTGGGTCTAAAGCATGGCTAATAATAATATGCATTCAACTTCATCCACCAGTCTATTTGATCACATTAACCTATCCCCCAAATCCCTGGCCCGGTCCACTGCGCTATCTGAGTGGCTGGCTTCTCATTTCCTGTGATGGATAGGATGGAGGGATGGAGGGGTAGGGGGAGGGAAAGAGGTGGAGGGGTGTGTTATGCAGCTCTGTGGTTCGCTACTGGTGGTGTGCGGGTCAACTGTTTGTTCACCCGCACCCACCCGCAATTGCTAGTAACCCATCTGCAACCTCCCGACTATATGTGATAAAGTGAAAATCTGAGGCCCGCACTCGACCCTAATCCGCAAATATAGAAAATGTGCTTTAGGCTACAGTAAGAGATGGTGGAGAGATTTTTTGACAGAGGGTGCAGGATTTGTTTTGTTGCTTATAATTTCCAACATTTTGATAGGCTATTAGTTAGTCAACTTGTCTATAATTAGATACATGCACCTTCTCTTCTCTCATCATATGTTGTTTCTCATCAAAATAATGTCATAAATGATTGAATTAATGCTTCAATCTAGTTGACATCGGTAAAGTTTTCTTTCACGGGGTAAATATGCTTAGGGACCGAGGAGAAAATGCAAATAACCCACAAAAAATGTAACGATTTCATGTGCAAAATTTCCGGTTGTAAGGAGATGTAAGGACAAGTTTCTGATAAGGTCTAAGATCAGCTTGGATTCATATTTTATGTGGGTGAAAGACAATCTGCTTTTATGATGTTGATAAAGATAACACCTCTACAGGTGGTCCCTAACTGGGCCTTCACATTCTCACAAGATGCTGAAATAAATAAATAATATTTCTCCACTCCTGTTCTTGAGTCAAAATGTACATTTGGTGTATAATTCTACTGCAAGAAATGCTTAATTCTTCAGGAGTTAAAATTAACCTTTTCACGTGTGAGTTCCAAACGGTCGCCCCAGTGTCAGTTTTTCTATGCGCGTGATGTCAGAATGCACTCACTGTTCCAAAATGTGATTGTTACGCAACAGGACAGTTAACCCGCTCTGCCCACAAACCAAGGCACGCTGCCCCCTATTATCTATAGGTTGTTTCAACTTGTCAATTTCAAATTATTTTCTAAAATGTTTTTTTTCCTAACAACAGTTTGAATTGAGGAATAATACTGAAGACATCAAAACTATCAAATAACAAATATGGAATCATGTAGTAACCACAAAAGTGTTAAACATATCAAAATATATTTTATATTTGAGATTCTTCAACGTAGCCATCCTTTGCCTTGATGACAGCTTTTCACACTCTTGCCATTTGTGTATTTGCATCTTATAGTGAATGGCATTCTATGATTTGGGAGTTTTTGCTTGTCAAACATAAACTAACATGGCTGCTGCCATCATAAAGAGTTTAGCTGCTGTTAGCTTAGCTGACACGCATCTCTTTCTAAACAACATTACATTTCTCCCTTGTGCTCACCAGAAATGTGGTACGTTGTAATCAAGTCTAGCTGTTAGGTCGCTAACTTATGTTGTTTTTTGTGTCAGCGCAACCTGTTATTTAGACTGGTTTATGGAATGAGTTTGGCTGTGGATGTGTTCCGTGTGATGTTTGGATGATGAAGTTCGCATTTATCTTTTACAATAAAAGGTGAAATTGAGGACAAATGTTGAAGACCTTTATTTCCCATCAGTGCAAAATAATGTTTACATGCTTTTCAGACAAAAATAGTGTTTTGAAGTGTTTGTTGCATCATATGTTCTGTTGCTGCTTTTCCAGTCACATATTTGCGATGGTACGCTGCACGGACCACTCAACAATGAGCATAAATATGTGATCGTATGCATCAAAGGGTTAAGACTATGTGAGAGGTTATAGACCTACAGTCAGTGTCCAGGTTTCAGTTTCCATTTAAACCATCTGAACACTTGACGTGCCATAGGCATATTTGAAGTTCCCGTCTTGTGACTGTCGAATTTGTATAGCGCCTCACAATAATCACACATAACATCGCCGACACTGCTATCATCCTCTTTTACCACTTCACCAAATCTTTCCCAAACATGACTTTTCTGTCCCTCCCTTCTCTTTATTTTCAATTTTCCATTTCACAGCTTTCATCTTATTGAAATAAACTCCAACATTGTCCTTTTTGCCTCAGTGGATCGACATTCACTTTTTCTGCCCATTCCTGAAAGCGTTTGGCATGCAGGCTATTTGGTGTGAGTAAAGTCAGGCTCTAAAACTTAGGCTTACGCACTAATGCCAGCCCAAAAGTAATGAAAGAAAAACCTCAATGTAGCCTATAGATATAAATTACACAAGATTGATACATTTATGGATTTTTTTATGTATTGTTTTCTCTTTATTCAACCAGACCGCCACCCATCGGCCCTTTATCGACACAATATTTCATGACCCTAAACCCACCCGCCCAGCGGAGACTGTGGGTTATGAGTCAACCTGCACATCATTGTTCTCTACAAAGGGAGAAAGCGAGGGATGAATGGAGAGATGCCTCTCACTGTCTAGACCGGGGTGCTGCCAAGAGTTACTTCCATATTCCTCTATGAGGTGCAGGTGTGTGTGTGTGTGTGTGTGTGTGTGTGTGTGTGTGTGTGTGTGTGTGTGTGTGTGTGTGTGTGTGTGTGTGTGTGTGTGTGTGTGTGTGTGTGTGTGTGTGTGTGTGTGTGTGTGTGTGTGTGTGTGTGTGTGTGTGTGTGTGTGTGTGTGTGTGTGTTTGTGTGAAAATAAAATTATACTCACAAGTCATAGCACAGGGATCCGAGATCCATACTCCATAGAAGTGCAAAGCTTGTATTATCCATCTGTAAGTACATAGCCTGTGCTACAGGGCCTTGGATCAATGGTCTGGTCTGTATGTGAATTATCTACAGGGCGATATCTGTGTCCGCTGGCCCCCTGTCTGCAGGGGGATCACAGGGCTTATCATATTCCATTCTCCTCAGGTATCTGTTTGGACGGCTAGAGCCTAGATGGCCGCCCCTTCAGGACCCCACATTGATCTGATGTAATTGGACCCGAGACGGTCCCACTGCCCTGTATTGACTGTAGTGCTATACTGTCGAGGCACAGTTACGGCGCCATCAGCACAACCGTGGAAATAACCAATAAGGCTAGAGTTTCTCTGAATATATGACATCTATCAACTAAGCAAAATATAACTGGGCAAAACGTTTAACTCAGAGGACGGAGAGGAGGGGCAGCAAGGTCTTCCAATGACTAGTAACTATCATAACAACTGAACTTGGGAGAGAACACACACTTGAATGTACTCATGCAAGCAAGCATGCATGAACACTCACACTAGTGAGAACTCCCTTAAATGAGTCAATGGAAAATCAGTGAAAAATAATTGGAGCATTGGACCCAATATTAGAAGCCATTCTGAATTACGCACACACCCAAAAGTACTATATGGTAATGAGAGGCTTCTGATGAACCCAGGTGAGAAGTAATGTACAAGACAGCTTTTTATTGAACTCTACAGAGATATAATTTACCGTAGGACTATATCATATTTTACTGCACAGTTGGCCTATCTGCTGAACAAGTAGTCATCTCGGCTGTTTCTACAGTACATGCTAGAATATGCAAATATGTTGATATACATCTTTACAATTATTAGTCAATCCATTATTCAAACCACATGACGCAGATAAACAGCGAAAGCAGATGCAGAGTGAACCTCCCATATTGGCATACCAAGCAGGCATACACGCACGCGCCCACACACGCACATGCACACACACACGCACACGCACACACACACACACACTCACACACACACACACACACGCGCGCGCACGCGCACACGCACACGCACACACACACACACACACACACACACACACACACACACACACACACACACGTTGCCGTTAGTTTCATTAGGGCTGCTGCTAACTGAACAGTGGCGTGCAGGTAGAGCAGATGGGCTGGCTATGCCTCCCAGTGTGGATATGGTATGTGTGTCGTAGTCCTTTACAGTCGTACAGTTAAAAGATGACATGGTGTCGGCCTCCCGAGTGGCGCAGCAGTCTGAGTCACTGCATCTGTACTGTGTCACAACCGGCCGTGACTGGGAGTCCCATAGGCCGGCAAACAATTGGCCCAGCATCTTCCGGGTTAGGGGAGGGTTTGGCCAGGGGTATTTTACATGGCTAATTGCGCTCTAGAGGGCGGGTGTAAAAGAAGCGTGGTTTGGTGGGTCATTTTTCAGGGGACGCATGACTCGACTTTCGCCTCTCCCGAGCGTGTTGGAGAGTTGCAGCGATGAGACAAGATCGGAATTGGATCGCAATTGGATATCATGAAATTGGGGAGAAAAAGTTTTTTTTTTTTTTTTAAGGATGACATGATGTTGGGTTGTTCTGAATAGAATGAGCCTATGTTTGTCAATGGCATGACGTCATACCCTGGGTTGTTCTGAATAGAATGAGCCTATGTTTGTCAATGGCATGACGTCATACCCTGGGTTGTTCTGAATAGAATGAGCCTATGTTTGTCAATGGCATGACGTCATACCCTGGGTTGTTCTGAATAGAATGAGCCTATGTTTGTCTATGGCATGATGTCATACCCTGGGTTGTTCTGAATAGAATGAGCCTATGTTTGTCTATGGCATGACGTCATACCCTGGGTTGTTCTGAATAGAATGAGCCTATGTTTGTCAATGGCATGATGTCATACCCTGGGTTGTTCTGAATAGAATGAGCCTATGTTTGTCAATGGCATGACGTCATACCCTGGGTTGTTCTGAATAGAATGAGCCTATGTTTGTCTATGGCATGATGTCATACCCTGGGATGTTCTGAATAGAATGAGCCTATGTTTGTCTATGGCATGACGTCATACCCTGGGTTCTTCTGAATAGAATGAGCCTATGTTTGTCTATGGCATGACGTCATACCCTTCCTTTTCCAGGAACAATGTTATCATACTACGAGTGTAAAGGGTTAACAATGCAATCCAGACACAGACACAAACACAAACACAAACACACCTCGGCCTCCTATCCCCTTGTCGGTGTGTGGCCGCGCATGTGTACACGTGTGCACGTGTGTGTATTGTTTTGTAGATGTGTTTATCATGTGGTAACGTACGTTCATTTCAGCACACAAAGGTTTCTAATGGAAGAGCGGAACCAATCGGGGGTCATGGGTCAGTGGCTGTGACAAATCCAGTTACTTTAATTACATGTTGTGTTTACGAGGCTGACTCCACTTACCAGCACACATACGCACACACACGCACACACGAAACAGCACTTCATAGTATCTCTGGGGAAAACTAGATGATGTTTATAGAAAACAGATCAAAATAGAATACAAGTGTGAATAATGTGGCCAGCTGTGGGCACTTCGCAGCACAGACATAGGACTGTGGATTCAACACACCTATCCACACAGGCACCCGCACACCAGGTGGCAGTCCTGCAGCCCAGGAGAATGAAGTCAGGGGTCAGAGGTCAGGGTTGATCAGGGTTCAGCTCAGTAGGGAATGATCTGAGGAACAGCAGCCTTGTATTCAATACACATCACTACTGGCTGTCATCAACACACATCACTATGTACTGGCTATTTCATTTGACATCAGAACCCACTTCAAAGCACACGTTTAAGTGTAGGAACAAAGTCTATTGTAGGATCAAAATCACTGAGCAATTTGAAACCCCCTGAAAGGAGGAAAACTGGAGAGAAACCTGACTCCAGGGTGTGACCTGCTCTAAGCTCCTATCTCTGGGACCTGTGCCTTCTGTGTCTCCGTTTTTCATCCCCCTAATCCTGGTGGTGTTAGCGACAGTGCGAGCCCAACGCTAGCCATGCATCTGAGGTGTTAACCTACTAAACCCCTTCCATGCTGGAGGATTTCTCAACAATGATATCAGCAGAGCTGCATGGATCGCCAGATAAGCCTTTGATGTCCCTAGTGTTGATTAAACTGATTTTGGAGCGCTTAAATAACAGTTTTGTGGTGCTGTGTTTTTCCCCTCACTCTCTCTGACTGATGTCTGCCTCTCTTTGCAGCTCCGCTGACCTTTTGTAGCATTTCAATATGGTCCTTTGTGAGTGCTGCCACGGCTTTAATTAAATTAAACTGACACAAACAATCCGGGAGAGAGAGGGAGAGAGAAAGAGAGATGGAGAGTGTGAAGGAGTGGAAAAGAGACAGAGAGAGAGAGAGAGAGAGAGAGAGAGAGAGAGAGAGAGAGAGAGAGAGAGAGAGAGAGAGAGAGAGAGAGAGAGAGAGAGAGAGATAGAGAGCTCTGTTAGAAGATTAGTGGCCCCCTTTTAAGTTCAAACAGGCCTGCCCAACTGTGTCAATCAGACGGACAGACGGATGGGATAGTTGATAGTTGGCCTGCTGACATCGGTCTCTTTTGTCTATTCAGTATTCCTTGCCACACACAGAAACACACAAACACTTACATTGAACACTTAAATGAAACACCGACAAATGCATACATTCCCTAAGAAACAGGCAAACACACACACACTCACACACCAATTAATTACAGTGCTGATGCAAAGACGGTAAATAGCTGGCCTTTCCCACCACTGTAGTATATGGTACATCTTAAAATAATCCCCCACACTTTAGCCCTGACCAGCCCTATTAAAGCCAGGGCTCCACCGGGAACTCTCCATTAAGATAATAAGAATGGGGAAAGTGTTGCTCTCATTGATCACCACTTCCAGTGAGAGAGAGAGAGAGAGGTAGTGAGAGACAAAAATAAATGTTGTTCCATAAAAGGTCCAGTTGCCAGGACCACAAATACAAATTCCATCTAGACACCATTGCCCTAGAGCACACAAAAAGAACGATACATACCTCGGCCTAAACATCAGCGCCAAAGGTAACTTCCACAAAGCTGTGAACGATCTGAGAGACAAGGCAAGAAGGGCCTTCTATGCCAACAAAAGGAACATAACATTTGACAGACCAATTAGGATCTGGTTAAAAAAAACTTGAATCCGTTCTAGAACCCATTGCCCTCTCACCAACCAAGAATTCACAAAATGAAACAAACACCAAATTGAAACTCTGCATGCAGAATTCGGAAAAAATATCCTCCGTGTACAACGTACCAGCTTAAAGGAAGCGATTCCCAAACCTTCCATAACAAAGCCCTCACCTACGGAGTGATGAACCTAGAGAAGAGTCCCCTAAGCAAGCTGGTCCTGTGGCTCTGTTCACAAACACAAACAGACCCCACAGAGCTCTGTGAGCATAGTCTTGCTATAGAGAAAGGTCGACGTAGACAGATCTGGCTCTCAAGAGTAGACAGGTTATGTGCACACTGCCCACAAAATGAGGTAGAAACTGAGCTGCACTTCCTAACCTCCAGCCAAATGTATGACCCTATTATAGACACATATTTCCCTCAGATTACACAGACTCACAAAGAATTTGTTTTAAAAAATCACATTTTGATATACCAGGGTGCAATCACAGCAGCAAGATTTGTGACCTGTTGCCACAAGAAAATGGCAACCAGTGAAGAACAAACACCATTGTAAATACAACCCACATATATTTATTTCCCCTTTTATTACTTCAACTATTTGCACATCGTTACAACACTGTATATAGATATAATATGACATTTGAAATTTACTTTTTCCTTTGAAATTTATGTGAGCGTAATATTTACTGTTCACTTTTTATTTTTTTCACTTTTGTTTGGCAATGTAAACATATGTTTCCCATGTCAATAAAGCCCCTTAAATTGAATTGAGAGAGAGAGAAAGAGAGAGGAAAATGTTGCCACTGCAATTCAAAAAAAGGCTGCACTAAGAACTCCAACAACCAAAGTGGAGGGGCTTTGGAGGGACTAAACAGATGCCAGGACTGTTGTACTCTTATGTAATGTACCACCCTACACAATGTCACCCAGTTCATTGACTGGGCAGGAGATTATAATAACAGAGTGTAGGCTTAGGTCAGTGGTAATTGGGATTGTCACACCACAGAGTGGGATTATGTGGCCAGGCTCTGTGTGTTTATAGAGTGGTTCAGGATCACTGACTACTTATAGTACCACTGTCACTGTGCCCTGGAGAAACAGTCATTATGTCTTATCCCCTGCTTGGACTCAAACTGTGTCAGAGAATCAAAAAGAAAAACTGATAAACCAAGTATTTTGTTTCAGTTTTCTCTCTGTTATCAAGAGCCACTGAAAGTAGAGAGCTAAAGGGGGGATAGAGGGAAAGAAAGCAGTGAGAACCGTTAATCATCTCTTGTTTCACCATTTCATTCCCTCTCTCGCATACTGTTGCTGGACAGCAGAGAAGACATACAGTTTGTATGTGTTTCTGAACACTGGTAACTGTGTGTAGCCCGCCCTGTATGGACCCAGAGTCACTTAGAAAGACGTCTGAGCGGAGGCCCCTCTTTCCTTTTTCTGTATCCCTGAAAACCAGAAACATCTGCTTTTCGCCGACTCCGCGGAAAGTGGATCCATAGACATCCTAATGTGTAATTCTATGGTCAGACCTCTACACTGTCCACTTACATGTGTCATGACTATACTAAAGAGGAGGTACATTGAGTTTGCTTAAAAATACCCCAACCCCCATCCTCTCCTCCATCTAGTCCTACTTTCATGTCACCCTCTCTTCTTTCCTTTCGATTTCTCTCGGAATTCCCGCTCTGTGTGTGTGTGTGTGTGTGTCAGTTCCATATATCTGTAAGTGGACTGTACAGCGCCAGGGGTCTAAATCAGCCCAGGCTTTCATTTCAGTCCTCTTATAATGTGGCCTAGTATGCACTTTCTGGGTCTCGTATTGCGCTGTCACAGACCAGCTCAGCTCTCCTCACCTCAGCATGTTTCCATCTGGACGCATCGTTCCCCCTGCTTGGTTCCCTCAACATCATTCTGTGATGCCATATAGGGGATGCTGGTCACTTGGTCAACATGTGGGGGACCATTGATTCTTCTTGTTTCAGCTTATGTATCTCCAGATCCCTCAGGCCCAAGGCCCTTTAATAGTTCCCACGGCGACTCTAGGACACAGCTGCTGTTAAGCTGCCTGACTGCTGTAAAGATAACAGGAAAGTACAGGGCAGATGGACCACACGTGCCCCTACAATACTGCTATAATTAGTAGCATATTAACTGGTATCTTTAATGAACATTTCTTTGATTTGGAGTTGTTGTTTTACATTTTTGTCATTTAGCAGATGCTCTTATCCATAGTTACTTATAGGAGCAATTAGGGTTATAAGTGCCTTGTTCAAGGGCACATCAACACATTTTTCACCTAGTCAACTTAGGGATTCAAACCAGTGACCTTTCGGTTACTGGCCCAACACTCTTAACCGCTAGCCTAACTGCCACCCGTTGTTGTACCAATAGTAATAGTATACTAGTAGTAGTAGAGGTCATAGTTTAATAGTATCAGTATTCGTGTTATTGGTGACATGCTATACAGCTTGATTCCTGTGTAGTCAGAGAGCCTACTAGCTGGCTTTTGTCTATGAGGGATAAAGAGGAGACTCAATCCCCTGATTAATCCACACGTCCACAGTCACACACACACGCACAAACAAACACACATGGATTAAGGATAACATCCAGTCCAAGGGCTTCCCAAATATTACAGGACATACAGTCCCCCAAAAAAGACACAAAAAAAGGATTTAACCTGAAGCAGACATTACACCTTTATCTATGTGTTAAACTTCCCCATACTGTAATATTTTCCTGTATGGCTCAGTTGGTAGAGCATGACACTTGCAATGTCAGGATTGTGTGTTCAATTCTCAGAGCCACCCATACGTAAAATGTATATGCATGCATGACTGTAAGTCTCTATGAAAAAAAGAGACTGTTACATGGCATATATTATTATATTATGACACAGTAAATCATCTGATAACGTGTTACCTGTTACCTATGCTTATATGAGCCCTAAGCGTATACCTGTTACCTATGCTTATATGAGCCCTAAGCGTATACCTGTTACCTATGCTTATATGAGCCCTAAGCTTATACCTGTTACAAATGAGTTGAAGTCAATAGAGAGCTGAAAGAGACGTTCCCTTACATTTTGTTTTCAGCTCAGCTTTAGCTCTGCAGTCGTTTTAGAGTTGAAGAATCTGCTAGTCAGGTGGCTCCATATTAGCCCACAGCAGCATATAAAAGGAGAAATACAATTTGTCTGATTGATGTTGTTTGCATTGTGTATGTCCTCTAAGTCCGGGAAGGACAGGATAGGAGAGAAGACGCTGCATCATTCACTTAGGAACAGAGAGAGGAGAAAGAGAAAGGTGATACCAGGCCATTGTAGACAAAAGAGACCAGATAAAACACAGACCAAGACAGTACCAAAGACACCTGGGCCAAATACATACAGTATGTAGGGTGTCCAATCAAAAACACATCATCTGCTCAAAGGTTATTGCCGTTTTTACCCTTGTAGGATGGCCAAAATTAGGTTGACTAAATCAATGGAGGCCAGAGAAAAAAAATTGTACAAAATCTGGAAAAATAGCTTTGTGTCAGCTAGGCAGGATGTTGTGCGAGAATTAAGGCTAATTGATAGGCTCACCGTTGAACTTGTAATCTTTCTTCTCAAATCTGGAGAACATAAAACAATATAAAGTTAAAGACAGGTATCGATTTTGAAACATGACATGTATTATTTTCATATGTGAGTATACGCTATTCATATTAATGAAAAATTCCTTGTTATTTTTCAAAGATTTCTCACAAACACCAGTGTATCTCTATGAAATGTCAACAGAGCACTGAGCGTACAGAAGGTTTTTATTTTCAAAGCTTTTTACATTTAATCCAGTTCATGTCATGTTCATTTGGCTTTTTGCAACCTGCAAAACAACTTTGCAGACCGCCACCACAACATGTAAAATCCTCAAGTCGCTGCGAGGAACCGGCACCACTCTGTCAACAGAGCTCGATGCTTATTACCCGGATGTATTAGGTTACGAAATCTGACTTTAAAAAAATATATAATGCTAATGATATGTTAGCGAAAGGCCCCACTGAACGATTCAGAACATAAATAATCATATTTGTCTTGGTAAAATCTATTTTATAACATAAGGAAGCAAAATTTCATCACCAGAACAAGTTTTCACTCACAATGAGCAGAGTGTGTGGGCACCCTAACATACCGTATGTCAAGTATTTTAGGTGCGATTGATTTAGCACTTGGTTTAGCACTTGATTTAGCACTTGATTTAGCACATCAAACTCACTCAAGTATTTGTCACTCTCGATGTATTTGATCCAGGTCTAACTCAATAGAAGACTGACCAACCCAAAACAGCTGGGATACATTCTCAGTTCCCTGACGACAGGATCAAACCTCTATTGGTGAAGTCACTCCAACAGACCTAATGAAATATACACTCCATTGGTACTTTGTCCTTCGCTTGTCCATCACACCGTTGAAACATACATTACTTCTCTTGTCTTGTATGTAATACAACACCTAGCTAACATAGGCCTACACACCAGCTATTTGTGTACACCACACAGAGTAGTTTAGTTTCTATGTCTACTGCTACTACACAGTAAACAGACACACCTCCTCCTACTCCTGTCACGTAACAAAACATTAAACTAAAACAGAAATGTGAGAGCCCAGCCTTATCTACTTTCCCTGTGTTACTTTGAGAGGGACACTGCTAAACACTGTGACCTGAGACAATGACAGTGTAATTGAATTGGCAGATGTGACAGAGAGAAGCTGTTGGTCTCACCTCATAGTAATCTAATTTCTTTACAGCACAAGGAGAAAGTGGAATAGAAGTGTATGTCTCTACTGCCGCAGAGTGACATTCTATTGATATACCTGATACAGGTAAACCCCTCACTGTCATCGCATGAACACAGTTTACATCCGCTCCTTATTCACTCAGCCTATTGAGTCCACTGGTCCCACTCACACAGATTACCCTACGCCACCGCCCGACAACCTGCCTGCCTGCCGGCTCGATCCCATCCACTCCTCCCTTCTCCAGACCATATCTGGAGACATTCTCCCATTCCTCACTTCTCTCATCAACTCATCCCGCTGACTTCAAAATATCAAGAGTCAATATCCTTGTCAAAAAACCAACACTCGTCAAAAACGACAGACCGGTAACCTTTCTTTCTTTTATTTCCAAAACACTTGTGTGTGCCGTCTCTGACCAACTCTCTCGCTAACTCTCTCAGAACGATCTTCTCGATCCTAACCAGCCGGGCTCAAGACAAGCCACTCAACCGAGACTGCTCTCCTTTGTGTCAGGCTCTCTGCATTGCCAAAGCTGACTCTCTTCTCTGTTCTCATCCTCCTAGATCTATCTGCTGTCTCAAACACCGTTAACCATCAGATCTTCCTCTCCACCCTCTCAGGGCTGGGTGTCTCAGGTTCTGCACACTCTTGGATTGCACCCTACCTGGCAGATCACTCCTACCAGGTGACGTGGAGAGGATCGATATCTGCACCACGTACTCTCACTACTTGTATCCCCCAGGGCTCGGTTCTAGGCCCTCTCCTCTTCTCTCTATACACCAAGTCACTTGGCTCCAACATATCCTCACATGGTCTCTCCTATCATTGCTATGTGGATGACACTCAACTACTTTTCTCTTCCCCCTTCTGACATTAAGGTGGCGACACGAATCTCTGCATGCCTGGAAGATATCTCAGCTTGGATATCGTCCTACCACCTCAAACTCAACCTCGACAAGACAGAGCTTCTCTTCCTCCCGGGGAAGGCCTGCCTGCTCCAAATCCTCTCCATTACGGTTGCAAACTCCACGATGTTCCCCTTCCAGAATGCAAAGAACCTTGGTGTAACCAGTGGTTAAGAGCGTTGGGCTGGTTTGAATCCCCGAGCTTGTAAAGTGGGAAAATCTGCCTCTGAGCAACAACAACCATTCACTGATGATGTGGATGTCAATTAAGGCAGCCCTATGCACCTCTCTGATTCAGATGGGTTGGGTTGGGTTGAATGTGGAAGACATATTTCGGTTGAATGCATTCAGTTGCGCAACACCCTGTCTGCAAACATCAAAGCAGTGACTCGCACCTGCAGGTTCATGCTCTACAGCATCAGTAGAGTATGACCCTACCTCACACAGGAAGTTGCTCAGGTCCTAATCCAGGCACTTGTCATCTCCCGTCTGGACTACTGCTGTTGCTTGTGCCATCAAACACCTGCAACTTTTTCAGAACACTGCAGCCCACCTGGTGATGAACTGTCCCATGTCACCCTGCTCCGCCGTACAATCCAAATCAAATGGTATTTGTCACATGCGCCGAATTCAACAGGTGTAACCTTACCGTGAAATGCTTACTAACAAGCTCTTTACCAACAATGCAGTTTCTAAGAAAAATAAGAGTTAAGAAAAATATTTAATGAATAAACTAAAGTAAAAAATAAAAGAGCAACAATAAAATAACAATAATGAGCGAGTCAATGTGTGGGGGTACAGGTTAGTCGAGGTAATTGAGGTAATATGTACATATAGGTAGGGGTAAACTGAATATGAATAGATAATAAACAGCGAGTAACAGCAGCGTAAAAAAAAATATCTAATCACATTTTGTTGGTCACATACACATGGTTAGCAGATGTTATTGCGAGTGTAGTGAAATGCTTCTAAAAGGGGGTGGGTCAATGTAAATAGTCCAGGTAGCCATTTGATTAGCTGTATAGCAGTCTTATGGCTTGGGGGTAGAAGCGATTAAGAAACCTTTTGGACCTAGACTTGGTGCTCCGGTACCACGTGCCGTGCGGTAGCAGAGAGAACAGTCTATGACTAGGGTAGCTGGAGTCTTTGGCAATTTTTATGGCCTTCCTCTGACACCACCTGGTATAGAGGTCTTGGATGGCAGGAAGCTTGGCCCCAGTGATGTACTGGGCTGTACGCACTACCCTCTGTAGGTCCTTGCAGTCGGAGGCCGAGTAGTTAGCACACCAGGTGGTGATGCAACCAATCAGGATGCTCTCGATGGTGCAGCTGTAAATCTTTTTGCGGATCTGACGACCCATGCCAAATATTTTCAGTCTCCTGAGGGGGAATAGGCATTGCCGTGCCCTCTTCTCGACTGTTTTGGTTTTGGACCACGATAGTTTGTTGGTGATGTGGATACGAAGGGACATGAAGCTCTCAACTTGCTCCACTACACCTACTACTTCCACTACTACTGGGGGCGTGCTCAGCCCTCCTTTTCCTGAAGCCCACGATAATCTCCTTTGTCTTGATCACGTTGAGGGAGAGGTTGTTGTCCTGGCACCATACTGCCAGGTCTCTGACCTCCTCCCTTTAGGCTGTCTCATCGTTGCGGTGATCAGGCCTACCACCGTTGTGTCGTCAGAAAACTTAATGATGGCGTTGGAGTCGTGCTTGGCCACACAGTCATGGGTGAACAAGGAGCACAGGAAGGGACTACGCACGCACTCCTGAGGGGCCCCATTGTTGAGGATCAATGTGGCAGATATGTTGTTTCCTACCCTTAAAACCTGGGGGCGGCCCCTCAGGAGGTCCATAATCCAGTTGCAGAGGGAGGTGTTTAGTCCCAGGGTCCTTAGCTTAGTGATGAGCTTTGTGAGCACTATGGTGTTGAACTCTGAGCTGTAGTCAATGAATAGCATTCTCACGTAGGTGTTCCTTTTGTCCGGGTGGGTAAGGGCAGTATGGAGTGCAATAGAGATTGCATCATCTGTGGATCTGTTGGGGCGATTTGTAAATTAGAGTGGGTCTAGGGTTTCTGGGATAATGGTGTTGATGTGAGCCATGACCAGCCTTTCAAAGCACTTCATGGCTACAGACGTGAGTGCTATGGGTCGGTAGTCATTTAGGCAGGTTACCTTGGTGTTCTTGGGCACAGGGACTATGGTGGTCTGCTTGAAACATGTAGGTATTACAGACTCTTTCAGGGACAGGTTGAAAATGTCAGTGAAGACACTGGCCAGTTGGTCAGGACATCCTCAGAGTACACTTCCTGGTAATTAATCTGGCCCTGCAGCCTTGTGAATGCTGATCTGTTTAAAGGTCTTACTCACATTGCCTACGGCGAGCGTTATCACACAGTCAGCCGGAACAGCTGGTACTCTCATGCATGCTTCAGTGTTGCTTGCCCCGAAGTGCACATAGAAATAGTTTAGCTCATCTGGTAGGCTTGTGTCACTGGGCAGCTCGCGGCTGGGCTTCCCTTTGTAGTCCGTAACAGTTTGCAAGCCCTGCCACATCTGAAAAGCGTTGGAGCCGGTGAAGTAGGATTCAATCTTAGTCCTGTATTTACGCTTTGCCTGTTTGATGGGTCATCTGACGGCATAGCAGGTTTTCTTTATGTGCGTCTGGGTTAGAGTCGCGCTCTTTGAAATTGGCTTTCAGTTGAAGCTCACATCCGCTGCAAGACCATGGTACTTTCCTACGGAGCAGCAAGAGCAAGAGCATCAGTCACTTTCAATGCCTGCTGTGTTGTAGTTTGTATTGTGTGCTGCAATAAGCACAGCTCTACCTGCTGCTCCAGGGTTTGAGGGAAGGAAGTGACTACTACTGAGACTTGATTTTCTCTGGGTCCCTGATGTCTAATACTGGCCTGTCATTCACTACCAGCTAGCCACCTCAGCAACCACACATACAGAGACAATGAATGTGTCACAGCTATCGGCTGTTGGTTATGTCACAGCTCTTTCTAGGAACCAAAGTGTCCACTTACTGAGAATAATCTTTGTACAGAAATATGTAATGATGTATAAGGTTAACCAATCAATAAAAGATGTAATGACATAAACTGTTCTGAGTTCACATGTACATGGTATAGATCTGCAGTGAGTCTACACACACTGGACCAAGAACAGATCAGTAGCATTAGCCTGGAGTCAGTGGACAAAGAGAAGGACAGATGGTTGAGAAAAAAACAGCTTACTTTCTAATCTCACTGTGTGTTTTGTTTTCAGGAACGACAAGGAATGAGCTGTGTAGAAAGCTCAAGCCGCCTGAACTGACACAGAGTATGTATCTGAGGTGTGGTTTATTCTGGTTATGAGATCAGATTTACCATGAGGCTGTACAGCTGAGCCTCGAGACAGACATACTGCACAGATGGAGAGGCAGAGACAGCAGCTAGCTACTGAGGTGTCGTCTCACTAGGATCACACATGGATGTACTGTATGGAGAAATATTGGAAGACAATTTCTGAGGAGTTTTCATACAGGGGTTTCTTTACAAGCAGGCATTTAGTCAAAACCAAGTAATAAACTGGACTGCGCCACACATAATGAGGGTGTGCTTGTGTTGCATTGACTTCTGACTTGTTTCCAGCTCAAACACTCCCGAGGGTCCATGTACTAGTGCTGCAGGAATCACTTACTGAGTTGACCTATCATGCCCCCTATCTTTTTTTACATGGCCCCAATCCCATCCCAGCCCAATCAGGAACCTAGTCTGAGACCTTTGGTGAAACGATTGGTCCTCTCAAGACATGAACAAATCTCAACTCTTCACTATTCTGTAGTAATCTACACATACATTTCTGCTGTGCACACAGGCTCATTATCAGCAGAAATTAATTATTAATCAAGATTAAAAAACCACAGCGCTCATTAGCGTAGATGTGATTTACATAAGGAGAATCCCAATCACTAATCACTGTCTGGCTCCTTGGCTCTGCTGCAGCTAGCGGTTAGCGCAGTATAATCATAATAATCTACATTATTAACATATAGCCACAATATTTAATCCTGGATTCAGTTATCTGTTGATTTTGTTGTATTGATCATAACTAAGATTACAAGACATGAGATAGGTAGAGAGAGAGAGAGAGAGAGAGAGCGAGAGAGAGAGAGAGAGAGAGAGAGAGAGAAAGAAAGACAGAGAAAGACAGATAGAAATGGTGCACATTTGGAAGCTGTCATCTTGTTCAAAACTACCAAATACAAAGAGCAAAACATTTAAGAATGCCCGTCTCCATTGTGACAGGCAGCCAATCCGGGCTTTCCCCTGTAATGCCGCCCCTCCCTCCCCTCTTTTCCTCTTCATGTTTAATTGTCTCAGTTGGAGAACAGGTCCAGCAACAGACAGAGCCATCACTCACACTGATGGAACCCCCCCCCCCCGAATGTCTCATCAGGGCTATTCTCCTCAACCACTTCCTGACTCTCCTTCTCTCTACCTCTCTCTCTCTCTCTGCCTTTCTCATCCTCTCTCTCTCTCTCCCTCTACTTCTCTCTCGCTGCGTCTCTCTGTCTCTCTACCTCTCTCTACATCTCTCTCTCTGCCGCTTTCCTTCTCTGTGTGTGTCTCTCTCTCTGTCTCTCTACCCCTCTCTCTCTCGCTCTGCATTTCTCATGCTCTCTCTCTCTCCCTATACTTCTCTCTCGTTGCGTCTCTCTGTCTCTCTACCCCTCTCTCTCTCGCTCTGCATTTCTCATGCTCTCTCTCTCTCCCTCTACTTCTCTCTCGTTGCGTCTCTCTGTCTCTCTACCTCTCTCTCTCGCTCTGCATTTCTCATGCTCTCTCTCTCTGCCTCTACTTCTCTCTCGCTGCGTCTCTCTGTCTCTCTACCTCTCTCTACATCTCTCTCTCTGCCGCTTTCCTTCTCTGTGTGTGTCTCTCTCTCTGTCTCTCTACCCTCTCTCTCTTGCTCTGCATTTCTCATGCTCTCTCTCTCTCCCTATACTTCTCTCTCGCTGCGTCTCTCTGTCTCTCTACCTCTCTCTACATCTCTCTCTCTGCCGCTTTCCTTCTCTGTGTGTGTCTCTCTCTCTGTCTCTCTACCCCTCTCTCTCTCGCTCTGCATTTCTCATGCTCTCTCTCTCTCCCTCTACTTCTCTCTCGTTGCGTCTCTCTGTCTCTCTACCTCTCTCTCTCGCTCTGCATTTCTCATGCTCTCTCTCTCTGCCTCTACTTCTCTCTCGCTGCATCTCTCTGTCTCTCTACCTCTCTCTAAATCTCTCTCTCTGCCACTTTCCTTCTCTGTGTGTGTCTCTCTCTCTGTCTCTCTACCCCTCTCTCTCTCGCTCTGCATTTCTCATGCTCTCTCTCTCTCCCTATACTTCTCTCTCGCTGCGTCTCTCTGTCTCTCTACCTCTCTCTACATCTCTCTCTCTGCCGCTTTCCTTCTCTGTGTGTGTCTCTCTCTCTGTCTCTCTACCCCTCTCTCTCTCGCTCTGCATTTCTCATGCTCTCTCTCTCTCCCTCTACTTCTCTCTCGTTGCGTCTCTCTGTCTCTCTACCTCTCTCTACATCTCTCTCTCTGCCGCTTTCCTTCTCTGTATGTCTCTCTCTGTCTCTCCACTCCACAAACTATTCTAAATTCACAAAGATGATTACTTCCTGCCCAAAATCTATTTACCCCAGCTACCCCCCTTCCCCGCCTCCACCACCGCACAGGCATAATCTCCCATGCTCCTGAGAGTGGGAAGCTAAGAGGGGGTTAACAGAGCTTTAAAAAAAATACCAAATTCAATAATAGTTGCATGAAAATTACACAATGCTGCTGTCGTAGTGGCGTCTCTCTGCACTGCTCAGTGGAGTTGGTGTGCAGATATGTACAGAAATCTGGAGAGTTATCTGGAGAATTACAAAAATGAAAGTGAGCTCTCTCAGGTTGTAGCCTACATTTCTGCCTTGCTTAAAACCTGTTTGGGATAGGGGGCAGCATTCAGGCTCAGAAGCTAATATATGCATATTATTAATAGTATTGGATAGAAAACACTCTGAAGTTTCTAAAACTGTTTGAATGATGTCTGTGAGTATAACAGAACTCACATGGCTGAACCTCGTTCCACATCAGAGGAGAATGGTGAGGGGCCATGGCTCAGAATAATGGATGGAATGGAGTGAATGGAATCAAACACATGGAAAACCATGTGTTTGATACCATTCCATTTGTTCCATTCCAGCCATTACTATGAGCCCGTCCTCCCCGTTTAAAGTGCAACCAGCCACCACTTTGATTGACATCTCCTCACGTGACGACCCCATGACAACCCCCAGCTTTGGAGCCGCCACTCACTTCTGTGACAGATGGCAGACATCCCATGTCTGGTAGCGAATGCCATTTAGCAACGGCTAAATAGTTTCTTAAATAGTTAACCAATAGCTACCCAGACTATCTACATTGACCCTTTTCGCACTAACACTTTTGACTCATCAGATACGCTGCTGTTACAGTTAATTATTTATCCTGTTGCATAGCCACTTTATCCCTACCTACATTATATGTACATATCTACCTCAATTATCTTGTACCCCTGCACATCAACACAGTACTGGTACCCTGTGTATATAGCCAGGTTATAGTTACTCATTGTGTATTTATTCCTTGTATTATCATGTTTTTCTCTCTGCATTGTTGGGAAGGGCCCGTAAGTAAGCATTTCACTGTTAGTCTTCACCTGTCGTTTACAAAGCATGAGACAAATAAAATTTTATTTGATTTGACTTGGTTATACTCTGCTCAGTTATACCCTGCTTGGTTATACTCTGCTCAGTTATACCCTGCTTGGTTATACTCTGCTCAGTTATACCCTGCTTGGTTATACTCTGCTCAGTTATACCCTGCTTGGTTATACTCTGCTCAGTTATACCCTGCTTGGTTATACTCTGCTCAGTTATACCCTGCTTGGTTATACTCTGCTCAGTTATACCCTGCTTGGTTATACTCTGCTCAGTTATACCCTGCTTGGTTATACTCTGTTCAGTTATACCCTGCTTGGTTATACTCTGTTCAGTTATACCCTGCTTGGTTATACTCTGTTCGGCTCCCATCCTCCTATCCATTATGTATCCCCATATATTCCCCTGGTGACACTCTCCTTGCCAACAGGATCTTTAGGCCTTTTAATTTAACTTTTTTGTTCAATTATTCATGCTCTGGCTGAGAGCCATGACATCACAGCCAAAGGTGGTCTGGAATTGAAGGGGGATGTCTTTGAGTGAGGAGCGTCCGTATAGATGTATAGAGACAGAGGGCATATATACGGGTGCCCAGTCCTAGCTGAATGCTTTGAGCCTAAACAAACCCACTGCTACTCAGCCAGTCACTCTGCTCTGAAGCACTCCTGCTGCCATCTAGTTTGGCAATCCAGTGCTGTACAGCATCCACTCTTATTAATGAGCACTGATTTAATTTGGGATGTACACATGTTGAGGAGCACAGGGGAAAATAGCTCTCATTCAGAGGGGGAGAAAAGAGCTGGCAGAGGGGGGAGCATTTGATATTCATTTCTCTCTTTAGTTAAGACGGGTATACTGTCCTGTTATTACACTGCTGGGGGAGGGAGTTGAGGTCTAAAACCACTGTGGGTCCACTACATGACCAATAGTGGTTTGTGCAGACTGAGAGTGTGTTGGAATGTTCTGCTAAATGACTATAACATGTATAGCAATGAGAATTCTCTATGGGTCTACAAAACATCACTGGCAAATACAGTCAGAGCCAGTGAGATGAGTGTGCTTATGCAGAAGGAATGAATTCTCATTGGAGGAGACCCAACTGTTCCTGCATGCTTCTTGAGGAAGGGGCTTAGAACACATGCACTGTGCATTCACTGTACACACTAAGTTTCAACTCAAACCAAAGTATATGCCACATTGGTTCAATGCAATGTAATTGAAATGATGTGGAAACAATGCTGATTCAACCAGTGGGTGTCCAGTGGGTACACTCTCACACACTGAGAAATACACTCTATACAAAGGCAAATAGTTGTATCATATACAGTGCTAGTCAAATGTTTGGACACACCTACTCATTCAAGGGTTATTCTTTATTTTTACCATTTTCTACATTGTAGAATAATAGTTAAGACATTAAAACTATGAAATACCACATATGGAATCATGTATTAACCAAAAAAGTGTTAAACAAATCAAAATATATTTTGGATTTTAGATTCTTCAAAGTAGCCACCCTTTGCCTTGATGACAGCTTCACCTGGAATTATTTTCCAACAGTCTTGAAGGAGTTCCCACATATGCTGAGCACTTGTTGACTGCTTTTCCTTCACTATGCAGTTCAACTCATCCCAAACCATCTCAATTGGGTTGAGGTCGGGTGATTGTGAAGGCCAGGTCATTTGATGCCGCACTCCATCACTCTCTTTCTTGGTCAAATAGCCCTTACACAGCCTGGAGGTGTGCTGGGTCATTGCCCTGTTGAAAAACAAATGATAGTCCCACTAAGCGCAAACCAGATGGGATGGTGTATCACTGCAGAATGCTGTGGTAGCCATGCTGGTTAACTGTGTCTTGAATTCTAAATAAATAATTGACAGTGTCCCAGCAAAGCACCGCCACACCATCACACCTCCTCCTCCATGCTTCACGGTGGGAACCACACATCCTTTCGCCTTCTCTGCGTCTCACAAAGACACAGTGGCTGGAACCAAAGGACAGATTTACACCGGTCTAAAGTCTATTGTTCGTATTTCTTGGACCAAGCAAGTCTCTTCTTCTTATTGGTGTCCTTTAGTAGTGGTTTCTTTGCAGCAATTGGACCATGAAGGTCTGATTCTCTTCTGAACAACTGATGTTGAGATGTGTCTGTTACTTGAACTCTGTGAAGCATTTATTTGGGCTGCAATCTGAGGTGCAGCAGAGGTAACTCATTCATGTGGCGGTCCTCATGAGAGCCAGTTTCATCATAGCTTTTGATGGTTTTTGCAACTGCACTTTAAGAAACTTTAAAAGTTCTTGAAATGTTCTGTATTGACTGACCTTCATGTATTAAAGTAATGATGGACTGTCGTTTCTCTTTGCTTATTTGAGCTGTTCTTGCCATAATATGGACATTGTCTTTTACCAAATAGGGCTATCCTCTATTCACCAACTGTACCTTGTCACAACACAACTGATTGGCTCAAACACATTAGTGTAAGAAATTCCACAAATTGACTTAAATAAGGCACACCTGTAAACCTTTTTGGGCTAGGGGGCAGCATTTTCACTTTTGGATGAATAGCGTGCCCAGAGTGAACTGCCTCCTACTCTGTCCCAGATGCTAATATATGCATATTATTAATAGTATTGGATAGAAAACACTCAGACGTTTCTAAAACTGCTTGAATGATGTATGTGAGTATAACAGAACTCATATGGCAGGCAAAAACCTGAAAAAAATCCAACCAGGAAGTGGGAAATCTGAGGTTTGTAGTTTTTCGAAGCTTGGCCTACCGAATACACAGGGTCTATGGAGTCAAGTTGCACTTCATACGGCTTCCACTAGATGTCAACCGTCTTTAGAAACTTGTTTCAGGCTTCTGCTATAAAGGAGGGGGGAATGAGAGCTGAATGAGTCAGTGGTCTGGCAGTGTCTCAGGCTCGTGACGCGCGCTTCCGACAGAGTTAGCTCTCGTTCCAGTGCTTTTCTTCAGACATAGGAATTCTCCGGTTGGAACCTTATTGATGATTTATGTTAACAACATCCTAAAGATTGATTCCATACATCGTTTGACTTGTTTCTAAGACCTGTAATGGAAGTTTTCGAGTTTTTATCTGGACGAAGTGCTCGCGCCTCATGAAGATGAATTACTGGGCTGAACACGCTAACAACAAGTGGCTATTTGGACATATGGAACAAATCAGTCAGCCGAACTGGGATTCCTGGGAATGCCTTCTGATGAAGATCATCAAAGGTAAGTGAATATTTATAGTGTTATTTCTAACTTCTGATGACTCCAACATGGCGGATATTTCTTTGGTTGGAATGGGCTCTGAGCACCGTTCTCAGATTATGCTTTTTCCGTAAAGTTAAAAAAAAATCTGACACAGCGGTTGCATTAAGGAGAAGTTTATCTTTAATTCTGTGAATAACACTTGTATCTTTTATCCATGTTTATTATGAGTATTTCTGCAAAATCACTGGATGTTTTGGAATCAAAACATTACTGCACGTAACGCGCCAATGTAAACTGAGATTTTTGGATATAAATATGCACATTATCGAACAAAACATACATGTATTGTGTAACATGATGTCCTATGAGTGTCATCTGATGAAGATCTTCAAAGGTTAGTGATTCATTTTATCTATATTTTTGCTTTTTGTGACCCCCATCTTTGGCTGGAAAAATGGCTGTGTTTTTTTGACTTGGTGGTGACCTAACATAATCATATGTTGTGCTTTCGCTGTAAAGCATTTTTGAAATCGGACACGATGGGTAGATTAACAAGAAGTTCTGCCCCTGAACAGGCAGTTAACCCACTGTTCCTAGGCCGTCATTGAAAATAAGAATTTGTTCTTAACTGACTTGCCTAGTTAAATAAAGGTTAAAAAATAATAATAATTTTTAAAAAAAGTGTATCTTTCATTTGCTGTATTGGACTTGTTAATGTGTGAAAGTTACATATTTCAAAAAAGTTTTGGGGAATTTTGCGCGCTGCCTCAGCGGAATGTTGTCGAGGGCTAGCAGAACGCCTGCCCTAGAAAGGTTAATTGAAATGCATCCCAGGTGACTACCTCATGAAGCTGGTTGAGAGAATGCCAAGAGTGTGCAAAGTTGTCATCAAGACAAAGAGTGGCTACTTTGAAGAACCTCAAATATAAAATATATTTTGATTTGTTTAACACTTATTTGGTTACTACATGATTCCATATGTGTTATTTCAGGGTTTTGATGTCTTCAGTATTATTCTACAACGTAGAAAATAGTAAAAAATAAAGAAACACCCTTGAATGAGTAGGTTTGTCCAAACTTTTGACTAGTACTCTGTAGTATATGAAATTGTACAAAGACATAAAACGCTCAGTAATTCCCTGTTGAGGCATGCCTCTGGTTCTCCCTCTCTCCCTCTCTCTCGGTGTCCTGTTGTGTTCTACACAGTCAGTGATCGTGGTGGTCGGCTACGCGGCCGCGCACCTCCTCCAGGACTGCCGCGCAGAAGACATGAGTTCGCCCCATTAGGTTGCCCTATATAGATTAACGTTTTTTCCATTATCTAAGCATCATTATTTCAGACCCTTTTCAATACAACAAACCAAAAGAAATTGCTCTAGGCAAAGCTAGAGCGCAACGGAGTAGAGTTATATTTCCAGGGTTAGCCCACGAGCGGTCTTTCATTCATCATTGAGTGAATGGGCTTTTCAGATCAGTCCAGAGAGCAGAGCCACTAGTGTGCACATTTGTTGATATTCTTTGCTAGTTTGCAACTTATTATCCCAGTTATAGATAAGTACAGTGTTATATCTAGCTTAGCTGTAGAAGGTCGCACATCTGCACGGTTTCACATTGTTCGTCACTCTGACATTGAATGATGTGCCATTCTGACAACCCATTCATAAGTAAAGCAACACACTGTCGTAAACCATAACAACCTATAGTACGATGTACAGCACCTTGTACCATACATAACATACAGTGGTGTAAAGTACTCAAGTAAAAATACTTGAAAGTATTACTTAAGTAGTTTTTTGGCTATCTGTACTTTACTTTACTATTGATCTTTTTGACAACTTTTACTTTTACTTCACTACATTCCGAAAGAAAAGGAAGTACTTTTTACTCCATACATTTTTCCTGACACTCAAAAGTACTCATTACATTTTCAATTCTTAGCAGGCCAGGAAAATGGCCTAATTCACACTCTTATTAAGAGAACATCCCTGGTCACCCTACTGCCTCTGATGTGGCAGACTCACTAAACACATGCTTCGTTTGTAAATTAAGTCTGTGTTGGAGCATGCCCCTGGCTATCTGTAAATAAATAAATACAAATTTGCCATCTGGTTTGCTTTATATAAGGAATTTGAAATTATTTATACTTTTACTTTTGATACTTAAGTATATTTAAAACCAAAAACATTTAGACTTTTAATCAAATAGTTTTTTAATGGGTGACTTTCACTTTTATGTGAGTTATTTTCTATGACGGTATCTTTATTTTTACTCAAGTATGAAAAGTGGATACTTTTTCCACCACTGATAACATTTAGGTCAGCAATAGGGACTTATTTCTTCCTACAAGAGCACAAAACAGGTAGGCCACATTTCAAGCTATCTTTGAAAAGCCAGTCAAGTAAAAAGCTTACATCTTAATTAAAGGGGCAGTGTTGTATTTGGACACAGGCTTGAATATGCAAACAAGCCAATAGGCAGAGGGGTAGCCTACATTGTCTAATTATCTGTATGGTAATAATAATTACTTTAATTTTGTAAAGTGGTTTCTTGCATCATACAACACAAAACAATGCAATTTACAATCACCTATTTGGCCATGGTGTTACAGACCAAGTGAAAAATAATTAATATCAAGCCCTTCCTAATGTAAAAACTTTTTAAAAGTCTCATGCAATGTAGGCCTTCATTGAACACCACATATAGGCTACTGTAGGCTATATCATAGAAATCAAAAGCTATTTCCATGTGAAAATGTTATGGAATTTGCTCCATTAGTTTGTTGGTAGGCCTCCATTATGCTCAAATATCCACAATAGCCTATTGGTTACTGTCTAAAACTGTAAGGTTACAGCCTCAGTGTTCACTGTAAACGTGCGTCGGAAGTTGTACAAAATTCTCACAACGTTCAAGTTTCCACTCACAGGACCTAACATTTGCTCAGTGCCCCAAAATATTTGAGGGAACATCGGTGGTGGTATGTAGCTCAAACAACATGCATAGTTTAACAGCAGGTTGCCACACACACTGACACAAACATGAATGCAAGCAGGCACCTACGTACATGTGCACGCGCACACAGACACACACACTCTATGAGGGAACAAACAGTGAAAAAATGATCTGCATGGGAATAGCCCAAAACTGAAGGAGAGATCATCATATTTTCTGTCATTAAACAACCTGGGGAAGAGTTTAGAAAGCAGCCTCCCCCTGTCCTCCATCCATGGCCTGCAGTAAAGCTATCCTCATGTGAGGAGCAGTACAAGGCCACCAATAATAGATAGAGATGGACCCTGGCACATGATGAGGGTAGTTACACACGCGCGCACACACACACACAATCACACACACACAATCACACACAGACAGACACACACACACAGACAGACAGACAGACACACACACACAGTGGATATTTAATACCGCTTAACATCTTGAGTGTTTAGTAGAGGATCGATACACTCAGTCTCAACAGACAGGTGAAAGAGCTTCGGTGGGGGAGGAGTAATGTAGAAGAGTTAGATATTACCTAATTCTGGACACACACACACACACAAACACACAAACACACACACACACTTTCTCTGTTCTGTTTTGCGGTTGAAATGGATGAGGGAACCGAAGATGAGTCGCTGTCTGAAACCTCTGGCCAAATTCCTATAGGGAGGTCTGTCAGTTGGGCCAACATCACATCAACAGAGCAGATATTTTGTACTGTGTCAACAAAGCTCCAAACATGCTCATCTTGCAATATAAAGCTGTAGTGTGTAAGAATGTATGGAGCACATTATATCTGAGCTAGCCAACTAGCGGTTTCACATATCACAATGGCTTACGTCAATATCTGGATATGTGTTTTATGGGACAGCCAAGTGAGAGTATTAGGTCTGTCTGTCCGTTTGTCTGTAACATACTAGGATCTCTCATATGGCCCGTCTTTCCTCATTGGGGGGTTCATTTCAAGGACACCCCTCACTGATCCTCAAGATCAACATCAGCGGGAGCCAGGCCAGACTGAGCCAGCTATGGGTCAATGGAGAGAGAGGGACTGAGACACTAAGAACACAGCTAGCCTTCAGTTCACAGCCTAACACCTCCTAAATCCTGCTCTCTGGCCCTGTCTTTGACCACCTGACTTGTATCCTTTTGACCTATGACCCCCCCCACAGGACAGGTATGAGGAGGTTCAGTCAGAAGGGAGAAAAGGGAGAGTGTAGGCTGATTGACAGATTCTGTACTATGATTACCAGACATAATACATATTGTACCCTCAATATACTTTAATTATAATGATGTATCCATTCTCACTGTCAGACCACAAACAGATTATACTATCACTAACACACACACACACACACACACACACACACACACACACACACACACACACACACACACACACACACACACACACACACACACACACACACACACACACACACACACACACAAATATTCATGAGTCCAAAACCAGAGATATTGGTGAAAATATGCCCCCCCTCACCGTTAAGTAGATGCATAGATTCATTAGATAAAATGCGAGTTCACCTCAAACTGTATTTAGCATAGTGCTATGAAAGCTAGAGAGAGAGAGAGGGAGAGAGAGAGAGAGAGAGAGAGAGAGAGAGAGTATGTGAAAGAGAGAAAGAGAGAGGGGGTGTATGTGAAAGAGAGAGAGAGGGTGTATGTGAAAGAGAGAGAGAGAGAGAGAGAGAGAGAGAGAGAGAGAGAGAGGGTGTATGTGAAAGAGAGAGCGAGAGAGAGGGTGTATGTGAAAGAGAGAGAGAGAGAGAGAGAGAGAGAGAGGGTGTATGTGAAAGAGAGAGAGAGAAAGAGAGAGAGGGTGTATGTGAAAGAGAGAGAGAGAGAGAGGGTGTATGTGAAAGAGAGAGAGAGAGAGGGTGTATGTGAAAGAGAGAGAGAGAAAGAGAGAGAGGGTGTATGTGAAAGAGAGAGCGAGAGAGGGTGTATGTGAAAGAGAGAGAGAACGAGAGAGAGGGTGTATGTGAAAGAGAGAGAGAGAGAGGGTGTATGTGAAAGAGAGAGAGAGAGAGAGAGTGTATGTGAAAGAGAGAGCGAGAGAGAGGGTGTATGTGAAAGAGAGAGAGAACGAGAGAGAGGGTGTATGTGAAAGAGAGAGAGAGAGAGGGTGTATGTGAAAGAGAGAGAGAGAGAGAGAGTGTATGTGAAAGAGAGAGCGAGAGAGAGGGTGTATGTGAGAGAGAGAGAGAGAGAGAGAGAGAGAGAGAGAGAGAGAGAGAGAGAGGGTGTATGTGAAAGAGAGAATGAAGTGCTGAAATTAAGCAGCAGCCAGCTGTCTGACTCCAGAGGAATTTAATATTCACGTTTCCAACTCATTTCATAATTTTCACATCAAAGATGAACAGAGTGGAAATATGTCTAGAAACAAATCCCTTAACCACGCCACTAAATCCCAAGTCTATTAGCTCCAATGCTGAGACTGTCGGGGGAGAGGAGGGTGAGTGGGTGGGGGGCTGAATGTTTGGTGCCCTGCTGGGGCTAAAAGCTGGATAAATAGATACAGTACTGGATGCGACTTCAGCTCCATAGGGAAGCTCTGTCTGGACTCCAATACACAAATCAACATACAAACTGTGAATCAATAGCTATGAATATACATCATGTAAGACTTAAAACAGTCAAGCATTGAATCAAATCAGAGGGCAAACATGTTGTTACTGTATACAAGCACTGCATACCCCATGTCTTATTTTAGAGGGATACTGTTCATAAGTATCCCCACTGCCTGTTCCTGTACTATTTACCTCAGTGAAATATATAGGTGTGTGGCTGTCAGTGAGCAGGTGTTTATGTTACACTACTGTAGCCCCCTTCCCTCCAGTCCTCTCTAGTCCTCCAGGCTGTACAGATGTCGGATCTTAATTTGACCCCTTTCATCACAGGAGGATTTGTATATACATTTTTAAAATTTAGAATCACCGCCTGGTGCAGCTGGAAGTGGTGTTTCTACAAACAATGCAGTACCGTACCTACATTGTACCTTGTGTAGGCTACGTGCAGGCTAGAGGGCATCTCCTGTAAATTATTATATGGATTATAATACATTTACATATTTGTAGGGGGTAGATGTATTTTTTGTTAGGGGGAAATAAGTTGTTTTAAATCAATTGTTTTATAATATTTTGAAGGCAAGCAATAGGCAGAATAAATGATTGGTTTCCTCAATGCCTGTGTGGTCCAGCCACTGACCCCAGCACACATTTGCCAGAGACGGCATGGGTTCGAATCCAGCCCACTACCCTGTGACTCATGGATGAACATCTATTTTTGATGCATTCATTCCGGGTGGATACAGGGTTAAAACAGAAACAACTTAAAGGTTAACAAGCATTAATTCCGAGTTGTTAAGGTTAGAGCTATGGTTTGGGGACAACTTCAAACAAAATAATTAAAAATGACATGCCTACAGTACCTTGCAAAAGTATTCATCCCCTTGGCGTTTTTCCTATTTTGTTGCATTACAACCTGTAATTTAAATAGATTTTTATTTGGATTTCATGTAATGGACATACACAAAATAGTCAAAATTGGTGAAGTGAAATGAAAAAAATTACTTAATTCTAACAAAATATTTTTGGAAAAGTGGTGCGTACATATGTATTCACCCCCTTTGCTATGAAGCCCCAAAATAAGACCTGGTGCAACCAATTACCTTAAGAAGTCACATAATTAGTTAAATAAAGTCCACCTGTGTGTAATCTAAGTGTCATTTCACATGATCTCAGTATATATACACCTGTTCTGAAAGGCCCCCAGAGTCTGCAACATCACTAAGCAAGGGGCACCACCAAGCAAGTGGCACCATGAAGACCAAGGAGCTCTCCAAACAGGTCAGGGACAAAGTTGTGGAGATGTACAGATCAGGGTTGGATTATAAAAAAATATCTGAAACATTGAACATCCCACAGAACACCATTAAATCTATTATTAAAAAATGGAAAGAATATGGCACCACAACAAATCTACCAAGAGAGGGCTGCCCACCAAAACTCACGGACCAGGCAAGGAGGGCATTAATCAGAGCGGCAACAAAGAGACCAAAGATAACCCTGAAGGAACTGCTATGCTCCACAGCGAAGATTGGAGTATCTGTCCATAGGACCACTTTAAGCTGTACACTCCACAAAGCTAGGCTTTATGGAAGAGTCGAAGAATGTACTCTGGTCAGATGAGACAAAAATGTTGCTTTTTGGCCATCAAGGAAAACACTATGTTTAGCTCAAACCCAACACCTCTCATCACCCCGGGAACACCATCCTCACAGTGAAGCATGGTGGTGGCAGCATCATGCTGTGGGGAGGTTTTTCATCGGCAGCGACTGGGAAACTGATCCCAGTGGCTAGATGTGCCAAGCTTATAGAGGCATACCCCAAGAGAATTGCAGCTGTAATTGCTGCAAAAGGTGGCTCTACAAAGTATTGACTTTTGGGGGAGTGAATATTTATGGATGCTCAAGTTTTTTTTTTGTTTAACTTATTTCTTGTTTGTTTCACAATAAAAATATTTTGCATCTTCAAAGTGGTAGGCATGTTGTGTAAATCAAATGATACAAACCCCCCCAAAATTCATTTTAATTCCAGGTTGTAAGGCAACAAAATAGGAAAAATGCCAAGGGGGGTGAATACTTTCACAAGCCACTGTATGTGTCATGAGTATTCATAGTATTCTTAGTGCTTGCTAGAGCATTGTGAGCTGCCGTATCGCAGTGGTCTAAGCTTTGTGTTCCCTGCAGAACTGCCCGTTTGCAGACAGGCTCCCCCAAACCAGACAGCTGATTACTGGACGGGCAACCCGGCAACAGCCACAAACGGAACACTATCAGAACTCTCCCATTCCATACTTGACTAAACTGATCAGTGCTCACACCATATAGCCCACGGGTCTTAGAAATGCCTTCTTAAAATCTCTAAAGATGTATTTTCTAAAGCTGCCACCCGAAACCTTGTCATTGTTGAAATGTTTTATATATTGCATATTTTAACATTGTATTATATTAAGTGTTTGGTTAGTTTAGGATTTTACTATTTGATAATGATATATGATTGATGTTATGATTGATGAGAAACCAATAAAACCTACAACTACTAATACTACTACATGAGCTCACACCCAGTGCTGGGCGATATAGTGTCCAGCCTGAGCCTACATTAGGCCCTCAAGTTAATTGCATTTATTTCAATGTTTTCAAGAAGTAAAACCAATATTCTGATCATTTACACATCAAAGAAAAGTGTCTTAGAGCAAACAGCATTTTCTTTGGCTCTTGACAGCTTTACGAAATATTAAAGCCACACAATACAGGCTTTCAATCCACACCAAAGACCAGAACTATATTGACAAATTATACATAGCCTAACTATAAAATGTGGACCAGCATTCACACTGAAGGAAAGTTTATTGTTCTTCTGTGGGCCTACATCCGTTAATCAACTGATGGCCCAAATCAGCTCATCAACTCAGCCAGGGAAACAAACAGTAGCCTACTATCGGTTTTCATACCCTTCATGATGTGACAATTGATAGGCTAATGGGTACCCTACAGAATGTAGCCTATTGGAATATAATCAAATAACAATGGGTATTTTACACCCATCGATGGCACTAAGATTATCCCCAGCTGATGTCTCGTTAAACCATCGATACGCTTTAAATTCACCCCATTACCGCTCACTAAAAGATGTCGGTTTGACCTTAGTCCTGCATTCAACCAGCCTTTCAAGATATGTTCACCTTCTGATTAGTATTGTAATCGGAACAACTTAGTCCGTTTTGAACAGACTAAGGGTGATTTATCTTTTTGACAAGCATTCCGTATAACAGAAATTAAATATTTAATTGTTTACCATGGCAAATCTACTGTAGCAATTTACCCGACACTTTGTATGAATAGAAACCAATGTTGGTGTAGCCTATTGTTATTATTTTATTTGGTTCCTATTTATGCAAAAAGAGTCTGATATGGTAATTTCTTATCAAGAGCGGGAGTAAAATATCGCTGGACTGACTATTTTGATAAGAAGCCCTGATTCCAATGTCTCGACTGCCGCCGCATGGAGAGAAATAGAACTGCTCTTTTTCAGGGACTCACGAGGCTCATTTGAATTTTTTCCTGATGAAGCAGGAAAATGTTCTGGGACAAAATAGTGATTAAATTAAGATCTGACATCTGTATATACTAGACATCTCCTTCCACAATGACGACTGGCTAATGTAAACATGTCACGTTCTGACTGGTCTCGGGTGGCCCTGGTGACACACTGCTTACTTCCCTCCTTCCTTCCTCCATGTTTTATTATTTTCCCGGGGCTCAGTCTCTATGGGACTGCGCTGTGTCCTCTCTCCCTTCCTCTCTCCCTTCCTACTCCAGAGTAGGGTGATTGGCAGTTGCTAGGCCAGTCACCCTACTCCAGACCCGGGCCCGGCCAGTTGCTAAGCCAGCCACCCTACTCCAAACCCGGGCCCGGGCAGTCGCTAGGCCAGACAGGTCGAACAAGTTTCTGATCAGGGCTGAAGTCATAGAAAATATGTAGCTTTTCAAAACAAGCAATGCCAATGGGAAGAGAGGAAAGAGAGAGAGAGGGTGTATGTGAGAGAGAGAATGAAGTGCTGAAATTAAGCAGCAGCCAGCTGTCTGACTCCAGAGGAATTTAATATTCACGCTCCCAACTAATTTCATAATTTCTACTTCAAAGAGAGAGAGAGAGAGAGAGGGGGGGCATTGGGGAGAGCATGAGTGGAAAGAGAGTTGTTCCGTGTCATTTCAGCAAGCCATGACAGCTACCATCTCAGATTTTTCTGAAATCGTTTCTGCAGCAAAAAGCAGGTAAGATTGGCCTACATGAAACATTACTTGGTAAAAATGTATTTGATCTATGAAAAATGTATCTAATTGATTGCACCAAAATTGGCTACTTTAATTTATTGAATTCAGAAAACATTCAATAAATACAGTACCCAACATCCAATGTAGACCAAACTTCTTCTTACCAATGAGTAAGACATGAGGAGCGGTCAAAACCATCCATGGACCCGCCACACCCCATGCCAATTCAACCCCAACAACAAATATACAGTATCAGTTCTCTGTGTTTGACAAGTAGTATGAAGCTGTGGCTTGGAGTATTGCTTCTCCATACTATGTAATGCATTCATGTGAATCTGGTGATGTTTTCTTCCCCTGTTCAGAGAAATCAGTAATTGAAGTCACTTGCATTATTTACCACAAAGTAGTGTGAAAGTACCATGTTTTGACCACTAAATACTGCTGTTCCTGCTGCACCGCCACACTATTATATACATTTTGCTTAAATAGACCACAACATTTCCTTTAAAACTTTGTGTAGAAAACCAATACATTTGGCTCATGGTAAAAATATATTTTGTGTTCACCCTCACAATTTAAGCCAGTCCTCCATGAAAGCAATTCAGTTAGTCCTAGCAAGAAGTTTGGTCAAAATCGGATCTATTGAATATGGGATCGGAATCCTATGAATTAAAATGGCCAATTTGGGTGCTATCAATTAGCTTCATTTCTCAGAGATCAAATTATATTTTAACAAATTATGTTACAGGAATGTCAATCTTACTTGTTTTTAACTACAGAAACGATTTCAAAACAATCTGAGATGGTGGGTTTCACGGCTTGGTGAAATGACATGGAATGACTCTCTGCCCACTCCTACTCTCTAGAATCCCCCGCCTCTCTCTCTCTCGCTCTCTCTCTCTCTCTCTCTCTCTCTCTCTCTCTCTCTTTCTCTTTTATTGGCACTGCTACTTAATTTGAAAAGCTGCATAAACTCTGGCATATTTTCTATGACTTCAGCCCTGCTCAGAAACCTGCTCGACCTGTCTGGCCTAGCGACTGCTCTGGTCTGGGTCTGGAGTATACGATGCTAACCACATCTGTTATTAACTGCAGAAACGATTTCAGAAAAATCTGATGGTGGGTGTCGAAATCCTTTTCCTTTTGCATTTGAGGTAGAACGACCCTAGAGAGAAGACGGGAAGGAAGATAGATGAGCCACTAGAACTCTTCTTCTGTCTGTTCTCTCGCTCTGCCTTGGCTGCAGTGGACATACTAGACATACTAGTATCTACTATCGATTAGCATTTCAATCCACCGCACTTTAGAAAAAAAGACGCATGGAATGGCCCCTGGAAAAACATTGTTTCTTTATCTAGAACCCTGTTACCTTTCCCGAGAATTCGACTTATACAACATCCACCACATTCATTTGATGTAGGGAGCGCTAGGGTCAAATCCAAGATAAAAGCTTTTTTCTCTGTACATTAAACGACACGGGAGAGATTCTAGCAGCCTATTTATGCTCTACAGCTGGCCTTGGAAAACAGCGCTATTACTGTACACACGCTGAGAACAAATGACTGGCTGCTAATGTGCTGTGCTTTTTCTTACCAGCATGGAGCAGAGAGAAGGGTAATGAAGGAGTAGAGAAAAGATCAGCCAAGAAAAGAAGAGAGAAAGTGAGAAAGCAATAAAGTACTGGTGAAACACTAAAACAGTACAGAAATACACCAAGAAAAAATAAAGAACAGCACGTCAGAAATCAGCTTGATGTAATTGAAGAATCCATAGACTCTAACCACTTCTGGGAAAATTGGAACACACTAAACAAACAACAACACGAAGAGCTATCGACACAAATTGGAGATGTATGGATAAACCACTTCTACAATCTTTTTGGTCCTATAACAAAGTCCCAACAGCAAAAACATATATGACACAATCAATTACATATCTTAAAGACAGCTATTAAAGACTACCAGAACCCACTGGATTCTCGAATTACATTGAATGAAATATAGGACAAAATAAAAACCCTTCAACCCAAAAAGGCCTGTGGTGTTCAAGCATCCCAAATGAAATTATAAAATATACAGACCATAAATTCCAATTGGCTATACATCAGCCTCAGCTATGGCATCTTCCCCAATATTTGGAACCAAGGTCTGATCACCCCAATCCACAAAAGTGGAGACAAATTCAACCCCAATAACTACTGTGGGATATGCGTCAACAATATGCGGAACATCTTCTGCCTTATCATTGACAGCAGATTCCTACATTTCCTCAGTGAAAACAATGTCCCGAGCAAATGTCAAATTGGCTTTTTACCAAATTACCGTATGACAGACCACATATTCACCCTGCATACTTAATAAAAACAAACAAAACAAAGCCAAAGCAAAGTGTTGGTTTCAAAAAAGCCTTTGACTCAATTTGGCATGAGGGTCTGCTATATAAATTGATAGAAAGTGTTTTTTGGGGGAAACATACAACATTATAAAATGTATACAAACAAAAAAGTGTGCGGTTAAAATTGGCAAGAAAACACACTGATGTATTTGTCAGGGACGAGGGGTGAGACAGGGATGCAGCTTGAGGCCCACCCTCTTCAACATATATATCAATGAATTGGCGTGGGCACTAGAACAGTCTGCAGCACCCAACCTCACCCTGCTAGACTCTGAAGTCAAATTATTACTGTTTGCAGATGATCTGTGCTTCTGTCCACAACCAAGCAAGGCCTACAGCAGCACCTACATATTCTGCACAGATTCTGTCAGATTTAGGCCCTGACAGTTAATCTCAGCAAGACAAAAATAATGGTGTTCCAAAAAAGGTCCAGTTGCCAGGTAACTTCTTTAAAAAATGCCATTTTGCATTGCTAGTTAAAGCCTAATGTTAGCTAGCTAACTAGTTAACATTAAACTTATTTGGTTAACTTTAGCTAGCTATGAAAATCAGTTTGTATTGCTAGTACTCTATGGATTGGGATTATAGTTCATTGTTTAGCTGGCTAGCTAGCTGGCTTCACGTCTAAACAAAATACCCAAAGTTAAAGCTTGCTGTTAGCTAACTAACATTAGCTGACGTTAGATGGCTGGCTAGCTAGTAAACATTACGTGTATGAACTGTGTATATTGATGTTATCTCAGAATGGCATTTCGCATCTATTGTATAATAATGCTAAAATATTTGTATCTGGAATTTGTCTTTCAGCATCAGTACAACACGCCTGACTCTCCTCCACCAGTCATACAAGGAGAATGGTCTACTGCCTCCCATCAAAAAAAGAGCTGGCCCAAGCAAGCACAAGTTACACCTGAAGCATGAGGACTTGCAGCGAGCATAATGCAATAGTATTACAAGGATACCACCCAGGACACAAACACTTTGGTGGACTAGATGGTACGGTGCTGGTGGAAAGCTATGGCTGGCAACACCAAACTCCGTACTTCAGGCTGTGGCCACAGATCTAGCAGTACCAGCACTTCAAACGATTGTATGTTTGTAGTTATTTCCTGTTTTACTTCTTTGATGCTCTGGAGCCTGGTGTTGTTGTCACCAAGGAGCGTTTGGACTCAAGACTCAGGACCAGGTTTCAGCTGCTGTGCAACGCTGACATCCTTCCTCCCATAGATGGTCTGTCTGTACAAGCACCACCTGGACTGGACACCTGGACTAGACAAACTTACCTGGAATTTTTCCTTATTGTAGGCTACTACTTTTACCACTTTTAGTCTTAATCTTTACTACACTACTCACTGTTTAGCACATAACCTCATATGTGAATCCTTAAAGAGATGGGTGGGGCTGGCTTAAGAGGATGTGAACAATGTTGAATGGGTGTTGACAAAGGAGAGCTCTCCAGTAGGTACCAAAACATTCAAAGGCCCTTTTCTCAAAAGTGAGTTTACAATTTCAAATGTTGCTACATAAGACCAATTTGAGCCAGTCGGTCACATATTTCCCTCAGATTACACAGATCCATAAATAATTTGAAAACAAACCCAATCTTGATAAACTCCCATTTATATTAGTTGAAATATCACAGTGTGCCACCACAGCAGCAGGATTTGTGACCTGTTGACACAAGAAAAGGGCAACCAGTGGAGAACAAACACCATTGTAAATGCAATCAATTTTGATCTGTTTATTTATTTATACTTCAACTATTTTGCACATTGTTACAACATTGCCAATAATATTACATTTGCTTTTTACTGTTAATTTTTATTGTTTATTTCCCTTGTTAATTTCCCTTTTGTTTCTTACCTGTTTCACTTGCTTTGGCAATGTAAACATATGTTTCCCATTCCAATAAAGCCCTTTATATTTCATTGAAATTGAGGGAGAGAAAGAGCTGAGAAAGAGGTGGGGAACAGTGAGAGCGAGGAAGAGAAAGGTAAGTAACATTGAGAGAAAGGTAAGAAACAGAGAGAGAGAAAGAGAGAGAGAAAGGTAAGAAACAGAGAGAGAAAGAGAGAGCTAGCGAGAGAGAGAGAGAGAGAGAGAGAGAGAGAGAGAGAGAGAGAGAGAGGGGAGAAAGAGAGAGAGAGAGGGAGAAAGGAAGAGAAAGAGTGGTGTCATTTCCTGGGCATCGGGACCAGGGCCTTGTGTGGAACCAATCAGAAGTGACTGTGTTTGGTGCTGGTAGCCCAGAAACAGGGCTAAGGGGAATGAGCCATCCCGTCGGGGACTGATTTTCCACAACCGCCCATACAAGAGGAAGCGAGGGAACATGAAAGCCAAGGTGGCTGTGCTACTTGACGAAAACAAGAGGAAAACCGAGCATTCATGAGCAACTTCCTCTCTGCTGACATCATCAGCAATGGTCCAGTGGTAATGCATGAAGCAGACTGGATTACTGCAGTCATTAACAGATGATGTAATTGGTGTTCAGAAATATATTGGAAAAGAAAAGCACCAAACATGAATTTCAAATACATTCCAATACATGTACAATAGAGAATCCGCGCCTTGGCTTGGACACATGACATGGAAAGCAAGAAACACATATCTCTCCTTTTCTTTCTTCAACTCTGAGAGATCCTTTCATTTGTAACAGTGTTGTCTGTCACCTTCTCCACGGAAACCTTGTTAGGCCAGGGAAGCGAAAGAGCAGGAGAGATGCAGAGAGGAAGAGAGGCATAGGCAGTCAGACATACTGTAGAGAGAGTAATAAAGAGAGAGAGCGAGAGAGAAAGAGAGAGAATGCGAGAGAGAAAGAGAGAGAAGGCAAGCGAGAGAGAGAGAGAGAGAGGAGAGAGAGAGAGAGGAAAACAAGAGGAGAAGGGCTATACTTCTTTGATGAAAAAAGGAGAGAGGGAGCGAGTGAGAGAAAGGATAAGTGGAGTGTGACAGATCTATAGGAGGCATCAGACCCTGATCCATAATGCATTCTCTCTGTCTGACAGTGATGTATGGTGCCGGGGTTGGTCAGAGAGGAGCAGGTCTACACCCAGTCTAAGCAGCTACACATACACACAGACACAGGTTGTGTCCCAAATGGTACCCTATTCCCTACATAGTGCACGGCTTTTGACCAAAGGTAGTGCACTATAAAAGGAAAAAGGGTGTCATTTGGGATAGACAGACAGCTACAGGAAGGTAATGGGGGCTTACAAGATATGCATGTGTAGAGATATGTTGTAGGGTTTATAAAGAGAGCTACCGAGATCCATTACAATGCACATATTCCAGAACCAATGTCATAACATGTTAGCTACAACATAATAAAGGCATTTAGGCTAAGAGATGGATGGCTGAAAAAATACACAATGTGGAAGTGAAACGTTTTTTTTTACTTTGAGTATGGTGGTGGCTAATGAAATGCCGCACATGGTTTGAAAGCCATAGAAATCCATAGTAATCCTCAATGTCACTGTCATGTCTTGCTCAGGAACTGTGGTATGGCTGTCCCATAGCAATCAGGCATGATGTTCGAATGTGGAATACCATTGAAAATAAATGGTAGTAGTAGTCTCAGGAAGCTTCAATACTGTGGCATCAGTTTATTCTGAGCAATGGCCAGCCACTCTCAACATAACACTACCAAAGATTGTCTATTATATTGACAAGATATTCAAGTGACAGCTCTAACAATGGATAAACATGTCCTCAAAGAAGGAAGGCAGGGGGAGGAGGCGAGATCAGGTGGGACCATTCTAGCCAATGAGAGGGCAGATAAAGATAGATAGAGTAATCATCTTTTTATCTGTGCCATCACAGCTTCTGTGACAGCATGGCAATGTCCATGTTCAAATTAATTATAACCATGAGTCCTCTATCTATCCCTATGACAACAGGTGTAACAGTATAACTTTATACCGTCCCCTCGCCCATACCCGGGCGCGAACCAGGGACCCTCTGCACACATTAACAACTGACACCCACGAAGCATCGTTACCCATCGCTCCACAAAAGCCGTGGCCCTTGCAGAGCAAGGTCTCAGAGCAAGTCACGTCACTGATTGATAGCGCGCACCGCTAACTAAGCTAGCCGTTTCACATCCGTTACACTGGCACAACTCTGATATTAAGCAGTTTTTGGGTATGTTGCCGAAAAGCCACCTACGTCCACTTATATCAGTACATTTGTAACAACCTTACCATTATGAAACTTCTATTCGATCAAATTAGTCTCATGTAGCAAATTAGCAGTTACACTCTCTCATTGACCTCCATACAAAAATTCCTCGCTTCGTGGCCTTATTTTCATAAACAGATTTTGGCCGGAGAAAAGCCTCTTCATTTCCAACACTACTGATTATCCACTGAGGACCCCAGCCGGGGCTGTCCAGCTCACTGCCTGTCAGGAAAGCCATCAGCCATGACAGCAGGTGTCAGTCATGCCATGCCAATTAGGGAAGGTTGCCACAGTAACGCCCAGCTCTCATCCATCTGCGGTGCAGTTAGGACATACAGATTAGGGATGGCAAGATGGCAGCAGGTGCAGACGTTCACTGTAAATCATGTTTTATTAATGAGCGGTAGCCTCAGGCATTGGCCAAGCCGACCGAGCCAGTCCACCCCACAAGAAGCTTTCTGCTGCACCCAGCTCCTCTCCATGCTTTTATGAACACACAGAGAGAGAGAGAGAGAGACTGAGAGATTACATTAAATGGGGTGGGGAGCAGCTGTATGTGGAGCGTAGCTGTGCTGCTGTCAACATTTAGGGCTAATTTCTTATGGACAGGCACAGTATAGCCAGACATAGTCTAACTAGAACCTTAACCCCCACGCCGAAGACATGGATATCGATTAAGGCAGCCCCCAGCACCTCTCTGATCCAGAGGGGTTGGGTTAAATGTGGAAGACACATTTCAGTTGAAGGCATTCAGTTGTACTACTGACTAGGTCTCCCACTTTCCATTTTCATGTAACCAACTCAGCCTCTACAACAATCAACTCCCAGCTCACAACAGTAACAGAGCCAACAGGCACCGCACACTTCAATTACTGGAGAACTACCACATGGCCTCAAAAACATCCAATATCCCATAGCTTCAGACAGAAAAGAGAGTGATAAGAGAAAGAGGATATGTTCACAGAGAGATAGGGAAAGGAGGGGGGATAAAGGAGGGAGGGACAGAGGTAGATGGGCCAGTGGGAGGCTGAAATTGCAGAGAAGGGATCCAGAAATTATGTAGGCTAAGACATTCATCATGGAAGATACCATCTGTAAATCCCTAACAGGGGGGATGCCAGATGAACATTTTTAGGGCTTTCTAAGAGGATCCCTCGATAAGGGTCTTAGTGCACTGAAATTGTCGGTGACATTACCATCCATATTGGAGCGATGATTGAAGATAGAACACCCATGAAATATTCACAGGCTATCAGGCAGATTAAGCTCCTATTCCAGCGGGGTGAGAGGGAACAGAACACATATGTTACGTTACGTATATTATCCCCAGTCTCACGTTGACTACACACCCCAGAAATACCCCTGGTGAACATTCATCATACAAACTGCATATCCCAGAAATACCAATATGGAACATCCATCATACAAACTACAAAGCCAGGGATTCTGGAATACTCATGGCCAGCATCTGTCTCACTGTCACTCCACAAAGTAGGTGTCACTTAGAAAACACAGAGACTGATGGCATTGACTAAAAATGTCCTCTGGTGGCCTGAAACTTTGTGCCTCACTGTGACTCCAACAATACGAGCTCTTCCTTTGTGTTTAATCAAAGAGTATTCCAGTGTTTTAAAAAAAAGGTATTTGTCACATGCGCCACGAATACAAGTGTAGACCTCACAGTGAAATGCTTACAAGCCCTTAACCAACGATGCAGATTTTTTTTTAAGTAAGTAAGAAACTATTTGCAATTTATTTATTGTTTTACAAACTAAAGTAAGAAAAAAGTAACACAATAAAATAACAATAACGAGGCTATATACAGGGGGTATCGGTACCGAGTCAATGTGTGGAGAAAAAAAAGAGTGGCGTGAGTGGCCTCTGTAAATGTGGTCATAGGCTACAGTAAAATCAGTACTATAAGTCCCTTTAGGGATAGTATCCTTGTCCAGAAAAAGCCTGTCAGACAGAGAACCCTGTAGGGCTCATCTAGCAGTGTCAGTGAAACAGGGTCACACTCTAAACTTCCCATGTTGGAGAATGAGCTGTGTGAAGAATAGAGGCCAGTGTAATAATAGACATAATTAAACCTGGTCTGCTTTAGGCTACCAACGGCTCATCTAAAAGATGACTACCCTCTAATCAAAAATTTTAAATTATTATATTACTTCCTGCCAAGAGTGCCCGCTTGATGGGCTGAGCCCAACTATTTTGTACCTAATTGGTTTTAGTTAATCGATTGATACCAACGTTTGTTTAATTAAACCCCGGGCTCAAGTGATTAGCAGGCCTCAAGGAATGAAGCTGAGCCATTCATCACGGGGACAAGAGCCATGCAGAAACCTGCGTCTCAGTGTGGGTACATGTTAAACCTAGCGCTGATCGATTAGTGCTTTTTGAGGTCGGTTCGGTTTCAATTTGGTTTAAAAAAAATTGCCAACGTGTTCGATTTCGGTTTTGATTGTACCCCTCTTTCTCTTCTTCACATAATACATGATGCATTATTTGGGTTGAATGCTGTATCAAAACAGAATAAAACAATTAATTAAAGCCCCATGATGGTAGTGATGCCCATTACTGCTTATCACGTATTAATCATCATTTATTCCACATTACTTTATTTTTATTAAATATTTTAGTTGTGTATATTACATATTTGTTTTAGTATGATGATGACTTTATTAGCTAATAAAAGCAATGGTAGTGACGGCCTATTACTGCTTATTACTTATTAACAAACCATCCTTTATCCCATTACTTTATCACACTATTGCTCAGGCAGTAGCAGCCACCATTATCTCTGTGCTCCCCAATGAGTCATCTTAATTAGGCTAGCTAGCTGGCTTTGCTGTCTGACAAAATCACTACTGTAGTCATCTTCAAAGTAGATAAGGCATACTTTCAAGACTGTTTAATGCCAACTATCAATCAATTAGATGTATTGCCGGCTACCTCACAAGCAACTGCTTCTGTCTCTGTCCCTCCCTCATGTGGCGCTCTGCTGTCCCGTCCTCGGTCTGTCTTTCAAGAACACACACCGTATTATGGTCATTGTAGTAAATTACCACGTTTTCTGCTGTAAACTATGTTGAATATTTGCCTTTTGAAAACTACAAAGTCCTACAACAACGCTTTGAGCTCACACAAAGAAAAAACATTAAATGGAATTCTAATAATTTAACCCACATCAGTCAATTTGTTTTATTAAAGCGAATAAAATACTGAAATTTTTGCTAATCATTCAGCACTAGTTAAATCTCAAGGCTATTTCAGTGTGATAAAGCTGAGAGCCATTTCAGTGGATTCAAAATAAGATACATTTCAATGGGTTCAACCTGAGAGACATTTCTGTGGGTTCAACCTGAGAGACATTTCAGTGTGTGTACCTGAGAGAAATTTCAGTCTGTGTACCTAAGAGACATTTCAGTGTGTTCAACCTGAGAGACATTTAAGTGTGTGTACCTGAGAGACATTTTAGTGTATGTACCTGAGAGATATTTCAGTGTGTGCACCTGAGAGACATTTCAGAGGGTTCAACCTGACAGACATTACAGGGGGTTCAACCTGAGAGACATTTCAGGGGGTTCAACCTGAGAGACATTTCAGGGGGTTCAACCTGAGAGACATTTCAGTGGGTTTAACCTGAGAGACATTTCAGTGTGTGTTCAGTCATATGTTGTTAAACCTGATTGTTTAATGCAGCAATCAGCAGTTGAAACAATAACAAAGCGTACTCCCTGCCACTGTTCTGTTAAAAAGCTGAGGGATGGACAGAGCTATGAATGTGAGGACTGACCCTCTATGATATAAAAATTATAGTTTTAAACATGTTTTGAGGCCATACAGTGTTTGTTTACATTTACTTTGTTTACAAACATTGGACTAAAACAAGCTTATATTTTGGGCTCTGATGGGGTATGACAGTTGAACTAAGCGCACGAGGCATTTATAAGATATTCTTCAAGAACCAATGGGTACATATAATGAATTTTTAAGTCCAGAATTGGATATAGTAACTGCAGTTTGCCCCTTTAATGTTACTGCACCACAAGAGCAGCCCTTATCTAGTGGGGTGCACTTCATTGTGCTCCAGTCTATCAGCTAACCCTGGGTGACCCTATTATTCTGTCACCCACAATGCATCAGGGCTGTGCCAGCCAGGACCTGACATCTGCATTTGAGCAAAGCTGCAAGGCCTGCTGGGAGGCTGGATCACGTGTGCTTCCCCCGTGTGACATCACTCCCAGCCTGGGCCAGCTTCTGAGACACTTAATAAATAAATAAGGAGATGGATGAATAAAATATGACTATGCAGCCAACGCCGTTCATAGTCCAGTTAGACCAGACACATGTGAAAAAGAAAAGGAGAGCCGCACACTCTAGGAGCTCAGATGCAATAATTGAATAACCTAATAACCAACGTTTCAACAGACAAGCTGTCTTCATCAGGGTATAATGACAAACACTGCAGATCACTAGTTTATATAGTGTCAAAGGACACACACAGGTGTCTGTAATCATGGCCGGGTATGGCCTGATATCATTGGTTAATTCTTAGACATGAATACGTACTGTTCACTCCCTGCACGTGGATTCACCTTGTTAATCCCCACGGAACCTTGATTTCCTTGCGTTCACTTCAATAGCAGAGTGAACAAGACCTGGAAGTGTGGCAATGTGAGACTAACTCCCATACCATACCCGCTCTTACAGGTGTCTGTAATCATGGCCGACTGTGGCTTGATATCATTGTTTAATTTACAAATATAAATAGAACATATAAAAAACATAAATTAACCCGACATATACTCATAGGAGAAACCTACACACTTAACCTCTTGAGTGTATGGGGCAGTATTTTGATGTTTGGATGAAAAACGTACCCAAATGAAATTTCTCAGGCAGAGAATCTAGAATATGCATATAATTGTCAGATTAGGATAAAAAACACTCTAAAGTTTCCAAAACTGTCAAAATATTGTCTGTGAGTATAACAGAACTGATATTGCAGGCGAAAACCTAAGGAAAATCCAACCAGGAAGTGCTGTTTTTCCTGAAACCTCTCTGTTCCATTGCATGCCTTCCCTCCATTTAAAGGGATATCAACCAGATTCCTTTCTCTATGGCTTCCACGTGGTGTGAACAGTCTTTAGACAGTTTCTGGCTTTCATTCTGAAAAATGAGGGAGAAGGATCACATCGCGTCAGTGGATGGCTGGGAGCAAGCAGAGTTTTGCATGCGCAACAGCTTGGAGCAGACACTCTCTCTCTCCTAATTGAAAAATCTACGGTCCGGTTGAAATATTATCGATTATTTATTGTAAAAACAACCTGGGGATTGATTATAACAAACGTTTGACATGTTTCTACGAACTTTATGGATACTATTTGGAATTTTCGTCTGCCCCGTCGTGACCGCTCGAGCCTGTGGATTTCTGAACATAACGCGCCAACCAAATGGAGGTATTTTGGATATAAAAATAATCTTTATGGAACAAAAGGAACATTTATTGTGTAACTGGGAGTCTCGTGAGTGCAAACATCTGAAGATCCTCAAAGGTAAGCGATTCATTTTATTGTCTTTCTGACTTTTGTGACCAATCTACTTTGCTGTTTGTAATGTTTTGTCTGCTGAGAGAGATGTCCTAACATAAACGCTTGGATAGCTTTTGCTGTAAAGCTTTTTTGAAATCTGACACGCCAGGTGGATTAACAACAAGCTATGCTGTGTTTTGCTATATTGCACTTGTGATTTCATGAAAATTAAATATTTTTAGTAATTTAATGTGAATTTGGTGCTCTGCAATTCAGCGTATGTTGACGAAAAGGATCCAGCTAACGGGATGGGTGTGCCAAGAAGTTAACACTCATGTATTCATTACACACTCACCCACAGTGGGCACACACTCATATAGGGCATACACACACACACACACACACACACACACACACACACACACACACACACACACACACACACACACACACACACACACACACACACACACACACACACACACACACACACTCTGAACATTAAATAATGCTTAGCGGACCTCTTTATAATTAATCTGTGCACACACGAAGACCCATCTGCTATCCCCGGCCTGCTAGCTTTATGAACGCCGTGCGTCCCGCTCGCCAAGCATAGTGGCGACTATTGAACAGCTCCCTGACTCACCTATTGCTGCTCATTGGACCCGATGATCACTCGGCTACACATGCCTCCCTCTAATGTCAATATGCCTTGTCTTCTGCTATTCTGGTTAGTTATCATTGTTTTTTTCACTGTACAGCCCTTAGTCCAGCTCAATATGCCTAAGATAGCTCTTTTGTCACACACCCCACACATGAGGTGACCTCACCTGGCTTAACTGGTGTCTCTAGAGATGCAAGCTCTCTTATCGTCACTCAAAGCCTAGGTTTACCCCCACGGTACTCACATCCTACCATACCCTTGTCTGGACATTATGCCCTGAATCTATTCTACCACGCCCAGAAATCTGCTTCTTTTACTCTCTGTTCCCAAAGCACTAGACGACCAGTTCTTATAGCCTTCAGCCATACCCTTATCCTACTCCTCCTCTGTTCCTCTGGTGACCTACTCCCCAGGCGCTCTCATTTGTTAACTTCTGTGACCGTAAAAGCCTTGGTTTCATGCATGTTAACATCAGAAGCCTCCTCCCTAAATGTGTTTTAAAATTCTAAAATTTCCATCCACAACTATAACATTTTAAGTCAAGATAGAACTGCTAAAGGGGGCGGAGATGAAAATCTACTGTAGAGATAGCCTGCAGTTTTGTCCTACTATCCAGGTCTATGCCCAAACAGTTCGAGCTACTACTTATAAAAATCCGTCTTTCCAGAAATAAGTCTCTCACTGTTGCCTCTTGTTATAGATCCCCCAGCTGTGCCTTGGACACCATATGTGAATTGATTTCCCCCCATCTATCTTCAGAGTTCGTACTGTTAGGTGACCTAAACTGGACATGCTTAGCACCCCGGCCATCTACAATCTAAGCTAGATACCCTCAATCTCGCAACAAATTATCAAGGAACCTACCAGGTACAACCCTAAATCCGTAAACATGGGCACCCTCATAGATATCATCCTGACCAACTTGCCCTCCAAATACTCCTCTGCTGTCTTCAACCAGGATCTCAACAATCACTGCCTCATTGCCTGCATCCGTAATGGGCCCGCGGTCAAACGACCACCTCTCATCACTGTTAAACGCTGCCTAAAAAACTTCAGCGAGCAGGCCTTTCTAAACTGGGGCGGCAGGGTAGCCTAGTGGTTAGAGCGTTGGTCTCGTAACCGGAAGGTTGCAAATTCAGACCCCCGAGTTGACAAAGTACAAATCTGTAGTTCTGCCCCTGAACAGGCAGTTAACCCACTGTTCAGTCTTATTGAAAATAAGAATTTGTTCTTAACTGACTTGACTAAAGGTAAAATAAAACATTTACCTGGCCTGGGTATCCTGGAAGGATATTGACCTCATCTTGTCAGTAGAGGATGCCTGGTTGTTCTTTAAAAGTGCTTTCCTCACCATCTTAAATAAGCATGCCCCGTTCAAAAAATGTAGAACTAAGAACAGACATACAGTTGAAGTCCTACACTTAGGTTGGAGTCATTAAAACTTGTTTTTCAACCACTCTATAAATGTCTTGTTAACAAACTATAGTTTTGGTAAGTCAGTTAGGACATCTAATTTGTGCATGACACAAGTCATTTTTCAACAATTGTTGAAATTGTTTACAGACAGATTATTTCACTTATAATTCACTGTATCACAATTCCAGTGGGTCAGAAGTTTACATACACTAAATTGACTGTGCCTTTAAACAGCTTGGAAAAATCCAGAAAATTATGGCATGGCTTTAACCAGTTGAGTCTATGGGGGCGCTATTTCATTATTGGATACGTTTTTTATCCCGTTTTAAGCGCAATATTTTGTCACGAAAAGATGCTCGACTATGCATATTATTGACAGTTTTGGAAAGAAAACACTCTAAAGTTTCAGATATTTCAGATATTGTTTGTGAGTGCCCCAGAACTCATTCTACAGGCGAAACCAAGATGAAACGTCAAACAGGAAATGAGCAGAATTTCTGAAGCTCTGTTTTCTAATGTCTCCTTATATGGCTGTGAATGCGACAGGAATAAGCTTAGACCTTCTGCCGTTCCCCCAAGATGTCGGCAGCATTGTGACGTATTTGTAGGCATATCATTGGAAGATTGACCATAAGAGACTACATTTTCCAAGTGTCCGCCTGGTGTCCTGCGTCGAAATTGGTGCGCAACGCCAGGTGCAAGTATTTTTCCATTTGATAGAGAGGAGAAACCAGGCTTCCACGAACGATATATCATCGAAGAGATATGTGAAAAACACCTTGAGGATTGATTCTAAACAACGTTTGCCATGTTTTCAGTCGATATTATGGAGTTCATTTGGAAAAAAGTTCGCGTTTTGTGGACTGAATTTTCGGGTTTTTTTGGTAGCCAAATGTGATGTACAAAACGGAGCTATTTCTAATACACAAAGAATCTTTTTGGAAAAACTGAGCATTTGCTATCTAACTGAGAGTCTCCTCATTGAAAACATCCGAAGTTCTTCAAAGGTAAATTATTTTATTTGAAGGCTTTTCTTGTTTTTTGTTGAAATGTTGCCTGCTGGATGCTAACGCTAATGCTAACGCTAAATGCTACGCTAGCTAGCTACTGTTACACAAATGATTGTTTTCCTATGGTTGAGAAGCATATTTTGAAAATCTGAGATGACAGTGTTGTTTACAAAACGCTAAGCTTGAGAGATGGCATATTTATTTCATTTCATTTGCGATTTTCATGAATAGTTAACGTTGCGTTATGGTAATGAGCTTGAGTCTGTATTCACGATCCCGGATCCGGGATGGCTAAGTGCTAGAGTTTAAATGCTTCTGATAGGCTAATTGACATAATTTGAGACAATTGGAGGTGTACCTGTGGATATATTTCAAGGCCTACCTTCAAACTCAGTGCCGCTTTGCTTGACATCATGGCAAAATCAAAATAAATCAGCCAAGACCTCAGAAAACAAATTATAGACCTCCAGAAGACTGGTTCATCCTTGGGAATGCCTCAAGGTACCACGTTCATCTGTACAAACAATAGTACGCAAGGATAAACACCATGGGACCACGCAGATGTCATACCGCTCAGGAAGGAGACGCGTTCTGTCTCCTAGAGATGAACGTACTTTGGTGCGAAAAGTGCAAATCAATCCCAGAACAAAAGGACCTTGTGAAGATGCTGGAGGAAACAGGTACAAAGGTATCTATATGCACAGTAAAACGAGTCTTAAATCAACATTACCTGAAAGGCCGCTCAGCAAGGAAGAAGCCACTGCTCCAAAACTGCCATAAAAAAAGCCTGACTATGGTTGGCAACTGCACATGGGGACAAAGATCGTACTTTTTGGAGAAAAAATAGAACTGTTTGGCCATAATGATCATCGTTATGTTTGGAGGGAAAAGGGGGAGGCTTGCATGCCGAAGAACACCATCCCAACCGTGAAGCACGGGGGTGGCAGCATCATGTTGTGGGGGTGCATTGCAGCAGGAGGGACTGGTGCACTTCACAAAATAGATGAGGCAGTAAAATTATGTGAATATATTGAAGTAACATCTCAAGACATCAGTCAGGAATTGAAAGCTTGATCGCAAATGGGTCTTCCAAATGGACAATGACCCCAAGCATTCTTCCAAAGTTGTGACAAAATGGCGTAAGGACAACAAAGTCAAGGTATTGGAGTGGCCATCACAAAGCCCTGACCTCAATCCTTTAGAAAATGTGTGGGCAGAGCTGAAAAAGTGTGCACGAGCAAGGAGGCCTATAAACCTGACTCAGTTACACCAGCTCTGTCAGGAGGAATGGGACAAAATTCACCCAACTTATTGTGGGAAGCTTGTGGAAGGCTAACCGAAACATTTGGCCCAAGTTAAACAATTTAAAGACAATGCTACAAAAATACTAATTGACCCACTGGGAATGTGATGAAAGAAATAATAGCTGAAATAAATCATTCTCTCTACTATTATTCTGACATTTCACATTATTAAATAAAGTGGTGATCCTAAATGAACTAAGACAGTGAATTTTTACTAGGATTAAATGTCAGGAATTGTGAAAAACATATTTATATTGAGTTAAATGTATTTGGCTATGTAAACTTCCGACTTCAACTGTATAGCTGTTTAGGTTTCTAGAACAGTCACTAATTTGTTTGTAAACCATTAACAAACTAGTTAGCTACCACACATTATTTTAAAACTGTCAACAGAGTAGCTAGCAGGCAACAAGATATGCCAAATAACAGTCTAAAAATAATAAATGCAATTTGACAGTTCAGACATAAGTCGCATGGCCAGCAATCTGATTTATGTTTAAAGACACATTCAATCTCTCCCTATCCCAGTCTGCTGTCCCCACTTGCTTAAAGATGTCCACCATTGTTCCTGTATCCAAGAAAGCAAAGATAACTGAACTAAATGACTATCGCCCAGTAGCACTCACTTCTGTCATCATGAAGTGCTTTGAGAGACTAGTGAAGGATCATATCACCTCCAGCCTAGACGTACCGCTCCAATTGAGCCACAGATGATGTAATCCCCATTGCACTGCACACTTCCCTATCCCATCTGGACAAGAAGAATACCTGTGTAAGAATGCTGTTCATTGACTACAGCTCAGCCTTGAACACCATAGTACCCTCCAAGCTCATCATTAAGCTCGGGGCCCTGGGTCTGAACCCCGCCTTGTGAAAATGGGTCCTGGACTTCCTGACGGGCCCCCCCGAGGTGGTGAAGGTACACCTTCACTATGCTGATCCTCAACACAGGGTCCCCACAAAGGTATGTGCTCAGCCCCCTCCTGTACTCCCTGTTCATGACTGTGTGACCATGGATGCCTCCAACTGAATCCTCAAGTTTGCAGACAACACAACTATAGTAGACCTGATTACCAACAATGACGAGACAGCCTACAGGGAGGAGGTGAGGGCCCTGGCGGAGTGGTGGCAGGAAAATAACCTCTCCCTCAAGGTCAACAAAATGAAGGAGCTGATCGTGGACTTCAGGAAACAGCAGAGTGAGCACGCCCCCATCCATGTCAACAGGGACGCAGTGGAGAAGGTGAAAAGCTTCAAGTTCCTCTGTGTATCAATCTGACAATCTGAAATGGTCCACCCACACAGGCAGTGTGGTAAAGAATGTGCAACTACACCTCTTCAACCTTAGGAGGCTGAATTTTTTTTGGCTTGGCCCCTAAGACCCTCACAAACTTTTACAGATGCACCAATGAGAGCATCCTGCCGGGCTGTATCAGCCTGGTATGGCAACTGCACCGCCCGCAACCACATGGCTCTCCAGAGGGTGGTGCGGTCTGCCCAACGCATCACCAGGGGCACAATGCCTGCCCTCCAGGACACCTACAGCAACCGATGTCACAGGAAGGCCAAAAAGATCATCAAGGACATCAACCACCCGAGCCACGGCATGTTCACCCCACTATCTATCTATCTATCTATCTATCTATCTATCTATCTATCTATCTATCTATCTATCTATCTATCTACAGTATCTATCTATATTTATACTCTGGACATTGCTCGTCCTAATATTTTTTAGATTTGTGAGTATTGTTGTGAATTGTTAGATATTACTGCACTGCACAAGCATTTCACTACACCCGCAATAACATCTGCTAAATATGTGTCTGTGGCCAATAAAATTTGATTTGAAACCACCTACGAAATGTGAAATGTGGCTTGAAATATCCGATTCCATGTGCTTTTTGGCTGTTCAGACTGCAGGGAAAAGAACAGATTCGAATCAGATATGCAAAAAAAGGGGTATTTGAGTCACTTCAAACTGCCAGTGTGAACAAGGCTTTAGAAAGAAACAGAGGAGAGAGAACGCGAAGATGAACATCTGACTATCCCAGTTACGGGACATGCCTTGTTATTTTGACAGTTTAACACTCCTTCTCCCTTAGCCCCTTGAGGGCCTGGTCCACTGCAGCAGATAAAAGCAGCTAGTAATTCACTATATGATTACACACCGTATTTTACCAGAAAGAGCTGGAAATAGGACAGCCTATTGGATTTCCCATTCAGGGTAATGTGATTGGGGGAGTGTTGTGGGGGTTTTCCAGACATCTGGCACAGGGGAGATGTCATCCCTGTTTCTGCATTAGCAGCCTGAATGGTTTATTGAGACATCTTCACCACTGTACTGCCACTGAAGGTGAGCGCCAGCCGCCTGGCCACTGCCGTCCTGAGGGGTGTGTGTGTGATCATTCCCAGTCAGAACATCTCTATGTGCTTTAACAAGATAGAGAAAGATAAAGAGAGCGAGAGAGAGAGAGAGAGAGAGAGAGAGAGAGAGAGAGAGAGAGAGAGAGAGAGAGAGAGAGAGAGAGCGCACAGGGTTTTGGGACAGGGGGGGATGTGGCAGGCTGGAATCACACGAGGGGAAAGTCAAACAAATTAGGAGTGAGGGGAGCAGCGACCCTGCTGCAGCACACGCCTAATGGGGGATAGCACTGTGTGTGTGTGGTTGTTAGAGCAGGGTTGGAGAGTAACTGATTACTGTACATGTAATCGTTTGCATGTAATCTGATTACAAAAAACGTGACTATAATCATTACATTACAACAAAAACATATTGTAATCGGATTACAGATACTTTTGAAAAACTAGATGATTACTTCTTGGATTCATTTTGAATTCAGAAAGGATGTTTGTGGAAAAAGATGAAATGACACCTTCCTGTTTTCTCAATGACATTCAATTCAGCTTTTAAAAAAGGTGAAAGTTAAATAAGTGAGTCTGACCACAAGTCAGACACCACTATGATGACACACCAAATGCATTTGATGGATCCTTTTTGTTTTCTTACAATCCACTTAAGGGGATAGTAACCTAAAAGTAACTGGAAGTAATCAATTACTGAACATTTTTGACATGTAACCAGTAACTGATTACATTTAAAAAAGCCTACCCAACCCTGTGTGTGTGTGTCTGTGTGTGTGTGTGTGTGTGTGTGTGTGTGTGTGTGTGTGTGTGTGTGTGTGTGTGTGTGTGTGTGTGTGTGTGCACACGTGTATTTAGAGTCATCCAAGAAATACAGATCTGATATAACCTAAACACACACACATACACACATGCACATAGCACATCGTGCTACTCGTCTACTATGCTCTATCTCTCCTTCATTTCAGTCTTGCAGCTGCAGAAGAGAATGTATTTTTCACTCTGACTCCTATCTACCCCCTCTTTCCTCCCCCTTTCTTCCACAAACCTGGGGTTATTTTGAGTGTCCCACTTGGACAATTCCAGTCCCAGACCCATCATATCCAGTACTACTTCTACTATGCAACCAGATACATTCTCTAACAGGCCTCTATGGAACCACTAAGCCTGAGGAACTAGCATTCCTCTACAGCTGATGGAGCTAATAGGCATTTAAGCATGTTCAAAAAGCATGTTGAATGCAGAACAATTCACACACCCACACATACGCACACCCACACATACGCACACCCACACATACGCACACCCACACATACGCACACCCACACAAGCACACCCACACATACGCACACCCACACATACGCACACCCACACAAGCACACCCACACAAGCACACGTACACGCAAGCACAAGCCCACACACTCACACACACACACTCACACACACACTAGGCTGGACAATAGAACGAGTTAAAATTCACCCAAGGCTGAAAAACAGCAAAAGAGCGTTGGCTAAGCTGGAACACTAGCACGAGCCCGTAGCAAATTAATGGAATTGAACGTTCAGAGCCTGTTTTGACTGGAGTGATGCTTAGAATTCCATTTCTCCCAAATGGCACAAAATAATATATCCTTTTTATTTTACCACTACAATCTGTTTGTCGGATAAAACTGGAAAAAAACTACTTGTGTAGAAAGTAAACATCCTCGATGGTGTCAACTGTAGGGAAAAGTAGGGAAAAAATGCAAACTTCTTACTATTTCTGGTCTAGTGATTGATGACAAACGAGCTTGCTGCCCTGACTTACAGAATTACTATGAGGAGATTATCCTGATTAAAATGGTGCCCGACTTGAAAAAAACTAAATATACACATTGTGAGAAATTTGGCGAAATAGACCAGCATGCCTCTACACAGGAAAACAATGGGGGGAGCTCAGTGTTCCAAGGGAAGAAAGTATTTTTAGCATATGATGACAACCGAGCTCGCTGCCCAGACTTAAATAATTAGAAAGAGGAGATTATCCCGATTAAAATGGCGTCTCACTTGAAAAAAATCTAAATATACACATTGCGAGATATTTGGCGAAATAGACAGACATGCCTATATTTCCCCTATAAGAAAGAATGGGACGACCTCAGAGTACCATGAGTCAGTTTTTGTTGTTGTTTACATTTGAACTATAAACGACGTGAGCAGGTCTCATTGCCGACAATAGCGAAGCAGGCATCGTGATGTTGAACAATAAGCTGGGAATAAAACTTTCAGAAGGCGAGTTGGCGCCACGGTGCTCAATAGAACTAATGGAGCTGGCAGGGTGAAAAATGGGAAATATGGTCATATTATGAAACTGGGCACCACGGCAGATGCAATGAACTAGTTTTTATCAGAAAAAAACCGTTGTTAGAAATGTCATGTGTCCAGTCTACACACACACATGCAAACACACACTGCTTTGGGTTATGCAGGGAGATGCAGCTGCACAGATTCTCTCATTACTGTAGCCATCCCATAAAAGGCATGGGAGCTAGCAGCTAGCAAGCCCTGTGAACGTAACTTATCACAGATACCTGCTGTAGGGAGAGACCACCCAGAGGCCAGCTAGACCGGCTCAGACAGGCACAGAACAGACATGAGCGTCTATGGAGTAGACAGGCACAGAGAAATAGACGAATAATGAAGGGAGATAGTGACCCAACTGGACTGTGGGCAGAATTGAGGATGGAGAGAGACATAGCGAGAGAAAGACAGAAAGAAAGAAAGGAAGGAAGGAAGGAAGGAAGAGAGAGAGAGAGAGAGAGAGAGAGAGAGAGAGAGAGAGAGAGAGAGAGAGAGAGAGGAGAGGAGAGAGAAAAAGGAGGCATGATGATACAACGAAAGGGACGGAGTGTCTGAGTCACTGTCCACTCCTCGGTCCTTGTTGATAAACATACTAATAAAAACACAACCTTCAGGGTGTGTGTGTGCATGCGTGTGTGTGTGTTAGCAGAGCTGGACAGCGGGGATGGCACGTCCCCTGGTCTCTGGCCTCCTCTCTCTCTCAGACAGAAAGAGACAGAGACAGCTCACTCCCAAGGGAGCAGGATTTGGCAACAATCAAATGGAGTGTGACAGACGGAGCACACAGTTATCGATTGCACTCCAGCTAGCATCACAGCTCTCTCTCTCTCTCTCTGTTCTTCTCTCAGATAGTACCTACCTACAGCTGTCTTCTCTCCTCTTTGAATTGCACCTACATATCTCCTCTCCTCACACACACCCTCTTCCCTTTTTAATGCTAGCTCCATTTATCTTCTCCCTCCTCCCACATACACACACACAGCTCTGCAGCCAAATAAATGATGTCAGGCTAGGGAAGACATCTATTCCATAATGCCCCGTGATGTAAGACATACAGGCCGGGTCTCTGGTGGTTGGAACCACAGTGCAAGTCCTATTTCCTTGTAGTCATGGACCATAGCACTTGTACCAACAGTGGGTCCCATGGGAGGATGATGGGAACAGAGAGGGGTGGAGAGTGATAGAGGAAGGGAGGCGTGTGGGAGAAAGAAAGAAAAATAAATGAAAGAGAAAGGAGAGAAGGTATCTCGTCATTTACATTTTTTTCCAACTGCTTACACACATTTTTCAAAACTGTCTCCTTTTTTCAAGACTCTACACACAATTCCCAAAACTGCACACACAAAATGCAAAATGCCTCACATCTCCTTCAAAATGTAACACTGCATTCAAAATACCATAAACACATGTCAGAATGAAGCATTTGCATCAAATGGCAAACACTGCTTTCATAATAGTATATTTTTGGATATACCATGTAAACACTGTTGTTCTAAATCTAAAGCTCTTTGGTCTTTCATAGGCTTATATCTACATTTCAATACAATGTTCTACAGTGAAAGTAATCGGCTGAGAGGGGTAACAAGTACACTGTAAACACCAATACAATGTTCTACAGTGAAAGTAATCTGCTGAGGGGTAACAAGTACACTGTAAACACCAATGCAATGTTCTACAGTGAAAGTAATCTGCTGAGAGGGGTAACAAGTACACTGTAAACACCAATACAATGTTCAACAGTGAAAGTAATCGGATGAGAGGGGTAACAAGTACACTGTAAACACCAATACAATGTTCTACAGTGAAAGTAATCTGCTGAGGGGTAACAAGAACACTGTAAACACCAATACAATGTTTTACAGTGAAAGTAATCTGCTGAGAGGGGTAACAGGTACACTGTAAACACCAATACAATGTTCAACAGTGAAAGTAATCTGCTGAGAGGGGTAACAAGTACACTGTAAACACCAATGCAATGTAGAAACAGAAAATATTTATTAGGCCAAACATTACTGTTGTATACAGTAGCATACAACAAAACCATAAACATATGTAAACCAAAAGTAGATTCTTTAGAATACAGTAAAGAACACAATTGTGTGTGTGGGGTCCCGGGGGGTCAGTCCAGGAATTGGTAGGGGGGGGCGGGGCAGTCACCAGTGCTAAGCTACGCTTCATCTCTTCTCCTGCCTGGGTCTGGCCACAATACTTCGTCCACATCAAAAGATACGTTTTCTCTTGCCAAACATCGAGGGAAGTATCTCCTAGCATGGCGTATCCAACCTTGGACAGAGGTGTCCCCACATGCGTCTGCCATTGCCTGGAGAAGCGGCTGTACATTACTGTAATGCTAAAATAGTCATTAGATAGTTGCATACCTGTTCTCATTTCTGAAGGTTTGAATTATGGACGCCACTGTAAATCGACTCAAGTTGGGCTGGACTCTCAGTCCAGCCTCTCTCATGGTCAAACCGTGGTTGACCACATGATCAACAAGTGTTGCCCTAATCTCATCAGAGATGGCTATCCTTCCTTCCCTTCTTTGCCCTTGTCCTCTTCTTCCTCTTCCTCTCCCTTCTACTCCTCTTGCTCTCTGTCCATTGTTGGCATCCATTGTTCAAAACAGGTAATCTGACCTATACTACAGTAAAGCAGTGATTAGTGATCAGTTAAGCTATTAGTGTTTGCACATGTGAGGAGTGTGTGTGTGACCTGGTGAATAAATGTAGCATTTTGATTGGTTGTGTTTGGAAAAGGAAAGCAAGTCACTTCCTGTTAGATTTCTGTGTTTTAGGTAGAGAATTGTGTGTAGTGTTTTGAAAAAAAATGTTTTATGCAATTGACAACTGAGAAATAGCTTATGGTTTTGGATATTTGGTGTGTAGTTTAGCACTTTGAGTGAGAGGTTTCAAAAATCGTGTGACATGAAAAGATTTTGTGTGTAAGCAGTTGGAAAAAACTGTAATTGGGTTGAATTGTATGCTGATTTAGCTACATTATTGCTAGTCAAGTCAATGAAGGATAATCACCTTTAAATAAATTGAAAGGAAAGGAAAGGTAAGGTAAGTGAGAATGTGCATGTCTCTTGCTCATAGACAGAGACATGGTGCCAGGAAACTGTGCCTTCCATGTGTGTGTGTGTGTGTGTGTGTATATGTGTGTGTGTGTGTATATGTGTGTGTGTGTGTGTGTATGTGTGTGTGTGTGTGTGTGTGTGTGTGTGTGTGTGTGTGTGTGTGTGTGTGTGTGTGTGTGTGTGTGTGTGTGTGTGTGTGTGTGTGTGTGTGTGTGTGTGTGTGTGTGTGTGTGTGTTCATGTCCTCTGGTCCAATGTGATTCACAAACATGTTCTCCACTCTGCTCTGCTACTCTACAGGCCAGGTTATTTATGGCTGTGTTAGACTAGGGGAGACACAACACTGTCACACACACACACACATTCATAAACACACACACACACACACACACACACACACACACACACACACACACACACACTCACAAAAGACAGAATCTGCTAAGACATACATATATAGTACAGATGGCCCCTTAGGGGAATATAATTAATATATAAATTCATAAAACATTTTGTTCAGCCCTTAAGACATCAAATATACAAACATGCAACCCTCTTAGTACACACACATATTAATCAGAAATGTGTCACCTTCCCAAAATATATACGCATACAAATCAATCTCAGAATGGCAACACACTCACGCACCCACACACACACACACACACACACACACACACACACACACACACACACACACACACACACACACACATAACTGTCACACAACGCTTAGCAATAGCAGGCAAGCCTACAGGAATGTTTATACAATGTCAGTGAAACCATCACACAAGCTGAAACAAAACACCTTTCCTTCTCCAAGGTTCATGCTGGCTACATAAATAAATATGAGCCTGTGCACAGCGTACACACTTACAAAAAAGTGTTGTATTATTTGATATTATTCAATTACACAAATTAATAGAGCGATTTAGCCACAGACGGTTCCTTTTTCCTATGGGGAAATTACATACGTTTCCAAACACGCAGGGCAGGTAGGCAGGCACTCTCCCAGTCTCAACACAGAGGCTGGGGCTGAACTAATTCACAAAACAAAGTTAAGCTATACACCAAGGGACTCCAATTACATTCAGCAGTGGGACGATTTTATCTTGAATGGATAGTCGGGGGGCTGGAACATAGTTATAAATTATTTGTACACTGCAAATTGACAGCAAGAATCACAAACAGATATAGTATTTGACAAAAACAGAATCATTTCAAACCTTGATTACATTGGGATACGATCTTATATCCCTCTTTATTTATGCATGAGAATACTTACAAACAGATTTCCTAAATAAAAAATAACTTTGAGCACATTTCCTGGTGATATTACAGTCTTTTATGTCTAAGAGCGAAATATATATACTGAACAAAAATATAAACGCAATATGGAACAATTTCAAAGATTTTTACTGAGTTACAGTTCATATAAATTCATTAGGAACTAATCTATGGATTTCACATGACTGGGAATACAGATATACATCTGTTGGTCACAGAAACCTTAAAAAAAGGTAGAGGCATGGATTAGAAAAACATTCAGTATCTGGTGTGACCACCATTTGCCTCATGCAGCGAAACACATTTTCGCATAGAGTAGATCAGGCTGTTAATTGTGGCCTGGCCTCCCACTCCTCTTCAATTGCTGTGCAAAGTTGCTGGATATTGGCGGGAACTGGAACATGCTGAGCATCCCAAACATGCTCAACGGGTGACAAGTGCTGGTGAGTATGCAGGCCATGGAAGAACAGGGACATTTTCAGCTTCCAAGAATTATGTACAGATCCTTGCAACATGGGGCCGTGCACTATCATGTTGAAACATGAGGTGATGGAGGCAGATGAATGGCACGACAACGGGCTTCAGGATCTCGACACGGTATCTCTGTCATCAAAAAATGCAATTGTGGTTGTTGTCCGTAGCTCATGTCTGCCCATACCATAACACCACCGTCCCCATGGAGCACTCTGTTGACAACGCTGACATCAGCAAAACGCTCGCCCACATGACACCATACACGTACGTGGTCTGCGGTTGTGAGGCCGAATGGACGTACTGCCAAATTCTCTAAAACTACGTTGGAGGCGCCTAATGGTAGAGAATTTGTTATTAAATGATCTGGCAACAGCTCTGGTGGTCATTCCTTCAGTCAACATTCCAATTGCACCCTCCCTCAAAACTTGAGACATCTGTGGCATTGTGTTGTGTGACAAAACATTTACGGTGGCCTGTTATTGTCCCCAGCACAAGGTGCACCTGTGTAATGATCATGCTGTTTAATCAGCTTCTTGATATGCAACACCTGTCAAGTGGATGGATTATCTTGGCAAAACAGAAATGCTCACTAACATGAATGTAAAGAAATTAGTGCACAACATTTGTGAGAAATAAGCTTTTGGAACCTTTCTGGGATCTTTTATTTCAGCTCATGAGACATGGGACCAACACTTTACATGTTACGTTTATATTTTTGTTCAGTGTATATGTATTTTTGCTCTGAAAATTTGGGGGGCACAATAAAATCACCTGCAGGCCGAATTTGGCCAACGGGCCACCTTTTGGGGAACCCTGCTATACAATGTAGTTTTACTATAACTAGGACCATGTGAACTTATAGTATATTTAAGCAATAAGGCACGAGGGGGTGTGGTATTTGGCCAATATACCACAGCTTAGGGCTGTTCTTATGCACGATGCAATGCGGATTACCTGGATACAGCCCTTAGCTGTGGTATATTGGCCATATACCATAAACCCCCGAGATGCCTTATTGCTATTATAAACTGGTTACCAATGTAATTAGAGCAGTAAAAATAAATGTTTGTCATAGCCATGGTATACAGTCTGATAAACCACAGCTGTGGTTCAGGGTTTGAACCACCCAGTTCAGGGTTTGAACCACCCAGTTTATAAAGTTATTATGGTCAGGTCACACGGTCAGGGCAAACCAGCTTCCCCTGATTCATCTTAGAGAGCTTGGCATCACCTTGCCATCTCATTCATAGCTCCTCCTGCTTAAGTTAGTACAGTAAAGTTAAACTATTCTGTCAGCAGTTGACTGCCTGGTGGATGAACATTCATCCTGATTATCTAGTGCAAAGCTGAGGGAAGGATGGATGGAGGAGTTAGAGATAGAGACGGGTAGAAACAGTTGACTAATCGTTCTCTGACTGCGGCAGGGATTATCTATAGGGCTCTCCCAGCCAAATCCATATGAATAAAGACAGAACACCACTCCTCTCCTCCCTCCATCTATTAACATAAATAGAGGTCAGAGGTCAATAGAACTCCATAACTGCTGCACCTCTCCAGAAACGTTGCCTCTCAGCGCCATGAATGATAGAAGAAGAAAAAGGAAGAAAGGGCCTGAAGTACAGCACTCCTCCCATGTAAGGTATGTGATAATGTATTCGGCCTTTGAAAGTGGGGATGTCAAAGAAAACTTCCAGAGAGAAAAAAGGAGGAGAAAGTAAGTTGAACATGTCAGTGTGGAGATTAGGGGGATAATCCCAGAGGGGATAGAGGAGCGCTGACTCGACGAAAGGTGCAGGTTTGCTAGTTAGAGAGAAATGAGTGAGAGAGAGAAAGAGAGAGAGAGAAAGACACAGCACAATTTTGTCTGCCAGTACCAGTGTTCTGGGTGTGTCGAGGTGTGTTAGCAAGGATGCTGCTAGCGCTAACCTAGCCCCAGCATCAACAACAACAGTGGTGCCGCAGTGCTGGTCCCTGTGCCAGGCTTGGCTAATCTAATATCCTCTTATTTTCATACTGTTGCAGGAGGGCTCTAGGGCGGTGTGTGCGTGTGCGTGTGTGTGTGTGCGTGTGTGTGTGTGTGTGTGTGTGTGTGTGTGTGTGTGTGTGTGTGTGTGTGTGTGTGTGTGTGTGTGTGTGTGTGTGTGTGCGTGCGTGTGCGTGCGTGTGTGGGTGGTTTTGGACCTCTCTGAACTAGAGTGGACCAGACCGGAACTGAGTCCATCACTGTCTGTGAGAACAGTAAGCCAGTGCAGCTCAGACACCAACGCCTCAGGGACTGAAGACTACAGCTCTGGACTGCAGCATATTCATTACAGCTTTGATTAGACACGAGTCATCTAGTGACATGATCACCAGTGAGTGTTTAGACAAGGGTTGTTTGAGTATCACTAACACTATAGCTCTGATGCCTATTCGGGCTGGGGGAGAGTCTTTGGTACAGCATCGTCTCTCTCTCTTAGAGTCTCTCCACTTTCTCTCTCTCTCTTTCTCTCTCTCTTAATTCCCCTTACCCTGCTTCTTTCCTCTTCTCCCCTCCAGTGTAACTAACTGTGTTGTTATCAGTGGAGAAGCAGATAGATGATAAGAGGCTGTTCCTTCCCATCCTGGTAGCAATACTGTCTCCTCCACTGTGGTGTTGCCCTGTGGTCATCCTTACTGACACACCCTTTACTGGGACTATTCTCACTTCTCTATCTACCTCCACTTAGCAACACCATCCCAACCATCAAAACCCTCTCTCTCTCTCTCTCTCTCTCTCTCTCTCTCTCTCTCTCTCTCTCTCTATCTACTGTATCTCCCTGTTTTGCTCCATGATTGTGTGAGGCCAGGGGGTATAGGCTATAAAAGATGATCAATGTTTGCTGCCATGGAAAGTTAATTCTGATGCAGAGGGAGAGGATGGAGAGGAAGCGACGGAGAGGAATAGAGATAGTGAGTTATGGGGAAATGGAGAGAGAAGGAAGAGGAGGAGGGAGATAGAGAGAGGAGGGAGAGAAAGGCAGGGGGAGGAGAGTTGGAGAGAAGATGGATGGAGATAGGAGGGAGGAATTGCAGGGGAAGGAATGCGAGAGGAATAGATGAGGGGGATGTAGCTTAAGATTTTCACTGCAGTAAAACACACTCCCTCACTCCCCCCAGTTATACACCCCAGAGGATGCATTAGCACTGCAGCTTGACACCCCAAGTCCAACCAATCACAAGTCAGGAGCTATAGAAGGACAGGGAGAAGCTATAGGAGGACAGGGTTATTGTAATGGCTGAAATGAAATTAATGGAACAGATCAAACATGTGGTTTCCATATGCTTGATGTGTTTGATACCTTTCCATTCATTCCATTACAGCCATTAATGAGCCCGTCCTCCTATAGCTCCTCCCACAAGCCTCCGCTGATCTGTACAGACTGAGAGCCATAAAGACAGCCTCTTCTATCCATCCTTTCCTCTATCCCTCCATCTGTCCACCTGTCCCTGTACCTCAGCCCCAGGTACACAGCACACAGTCATAAAGCCCACTGGGGGAGGTGAGATGGCAGAGGAGGCCACTTTACACAGCACACAGCTCTCCTATATAGGCCATCTCTCTCACCTGCCTGCTTTTTAACAGGTGCTGAGCAAACAATCACTTCCACCCAGGGCAGCCTAAACTACTGAGCAGCACTAATACCAACCAGACCAGCCAAGGCTAGAGCACCACACACTGTTTACAGGTCAACCATAAAACATCCCTGAGCAGGGGTTGATATTAATGGTTGCCCGATTGCCAGGGCAAGTAAACTGAACAGTAGGGCAGATGGAATGTGTTTCGGGCTGCATAATAATGGAAAACTGTAATTTAAGCAGTAATTTTAGGTATTATCAAAAGTAATAATAAAATGCATCAGACTTAAATTATGATGCATTTTGGGAAAATTGCTGTATTTCGAATGGTACTGTAATTCCACCCCACAGAATACAGGACGGTACCATATCTTTGGGGCACCAAAAGCCTTTTGGACACTAGTGGGTGCATGGTATTGTTGTTTCAGACCCATTAACATATTTTGAGGTGTGACTGTATTTGTTGCACCCGTGAGGGAGAACGCTGTACCAATTTAAGGCTTCTAGAAGTGCAAGTGGTAAAAAAACACCAAATATGCTATAATAATGTCTTGTGTAAACACTTTACCAAGCAGCTAACCTACTAATCCCTTGTAATTACAGTAAAATAATACAAACCCTCCCCTCAATACATTTCATTATTCATTCTTCCATTAATTCATTCTGATTACGGGAGCATTTACTTTTTTACTTTATAATACTGTAAATTGTATGGTATTGTAATGTGTGTCATTACACAGTACTTGCTTTCATACCGTATTTATATTACAGTAGGTGTACTGTTATCATTTGATAAAACTACCGAGGCAGGCCAGACTACTTGTCGGATTTGCAAGTTAGTTCGTAGGTCATACAAGTGTATTCTGTATTGTCTAGGGCAAAACAAAATAATTAATGCAGCTAACTCATGTCTGAGTCTGAAAAATACAGTGACCTAGGAGCAACAAACCATAACAGCGTGACCAGCCTGAATCTAATCCAATTCATTTGTAAAGCATATAACTAGGGTTTCCACTAGTTACCACAGCCACAAAGTGGCTATGTCGTAGAAGTTCATGAAAACTCAAATGTGCTTTTTGGTCTTGATTTAAGGTTAGGGTTAGACACAAGGTTAGCTGTGTGGTTAAGGTTAGCTATAAATTAAATGTTAAGAAGATAAATTGTAGAATTAGGTGGCCTGCATGACTTTGTGAATGTAATAACTAGTGACGACCTAGAATTAGCTTGACCCGAGTTACTGCTCCGATGACACGGATGGCTTCATCAACAACGGTAATGTGTGTTATGTGAAAATCTGTATAAAAAAATACCCAGTTTGATAAACTAGTAGGTGAATTACTCAGCAAGCAGATACCTGAGTAGTCATTTAGATTGTGAATTGCATTATCAAAAATCTTTGTCCTTTTATAACAAAACGCATTTTGCCACTATAAATGGAACAGGGAGGACACTTGAATCAGGTTGGTGAAATTTGACATGGTTAAAAGTCAAAACAGTTTCGAGTTTTGTCCCAATTCACCTTAATAACCTAGCCTGGTGGAACCAGCCTGATCATGATGTCTGAGGTGAAATAGAAAGGTGAATGCAGCAACCAAGTTGGTTCATCCATGCTAATCATAACTACCATTGATAATGTAATTAGTGCTCTTTGTGTGTGACCAACCAGTATCTTTGATGAGGGGCCAGGAGCTGATCTACGCTGGCATGCCCATCAATGAGGCGCTGGCAATGACCTTACCTCCAGCCTGCTCACCAACAGTCATCGATGGGGAGACCAGAATTAGGTAGATTTAGTCTGACCTGTTCAAACTGCAATATAGTGTATGTTTGTCAGATATCACCTATCCTAACTGCCATTAGTAATAGAACAGTGACTACATATTTACATGTACATTTTAGTAATTTAGCAGACACTCTTATCCAGAGCAGCTTACAGTAGTGAGAGCATATATTTTCCATACTGGTCCCCAATGGGAATCAAACTCTCAACCCAGGCGTTGCAACCACCATGCTCTACCATCTGAGCTACACAGATCTGCTATGTGCGCATGTATTCACAGATGCATCTATGGAGCCAGCACTTGGAGACTTGCAAGATGATGTGATGAAATCCTAACCGACAGACAGGCTTGATACTGATGGAATCCTGACCGACAGACAGGCTTGATACTGATGGAATCCTGACCGACAGACAGGCTTGATACTGATAGAATCCTGACCGACAGACAGGCTTGATACTGATGGAATCCTGACCGACAGACAGGCTTGATACTGATGGAATCCTGACCGACAGACAGGCTTGATACTGATGGAATCCTGACCGACAGACAGGCTTGATACTGATGGAATCCTGACCGACAGACAGGCTTGATACTGATGGAATCCTGACCGACAGACAGGCTTGATACTGATGGAATCCTGACCGACAGACAGGCTTGATACTGATGGAATCCTGACCGACAGACAGGCTTGATACTGACGTCGCTGAATGGAGAGAGACCTGGCACTCAGCATAACATTTTTACTGGACTCAACTTTCACTTCTATTGGCTTTTTTATTATTGAATTGAGTGGTATCAGTCAATATGGGGAGGGAGAAACCCTGTGTATTTCTGCACCATGATCAGGTAACTCCTGTTGTATACAGGACACCACACAGTAAGGCATGACTACTACCGTTAATTAACATAAACACGTTTAGCATCTCCAGGCATACAAGCCGCTGATGCGCGCCTTTTGAATATCTACATTTCAAAAAGTTGAATAAATTAACTTAATATACACCATCACAATAATTCCATTATTTATTTTAGGCAGGTGTAAAGAAACATTATGATATGAAGAATCTTTTTTCAGAAAAACAGAATATGAGTTGGCCTACTGTGTGTTATCTGGCAATGAGCCATAACTGTAGGCTTGTTAATTTAGCAAACAAGATATGCTTATACTATAAGTCCCGTGCCATTATTTTATATTACATGATTTTATAGTAAGAAGAATTTGATTGAACTTAGCTGAATAACATAGAAAGGATATGTGCACATATGAAGTGGCTATCTACCCCCAAGCCATAAGACTGCTAAATATTTTATCAAATGGCTACCCGGACTATTCGCATTGATCCCTTTTTCACACTGTTGCTACTTACTGTTTATTATCTATGCATAGTCACTTTACCCCTACCTACATTTACATATTACCTCATTTACCTTGACTAACCTGTACCCCACACATTGACTCGTTACTGGTATATAGTCTCGTTATTTTTTATTTTATTGTGTTAATTTTTTAAACTTTATTTTATTTTGTATTTATTATTTAAGCAAATATTTTCTTAATTAATAAAAAAAAAACTCTGCATTGTTGGACTTGTTGTTGGACTTGTACGTAAGCATTTCACAGTAAGGTCTACACCCGTTGTATTCGGTATATGTGACAAATAACATTTTATGTGATTGGATTTGATTTGTAAAAGTCATCATTTTAAATGGGTCCTATGCCCTAGATTTAGTTGTGAATGATATAAAATCGAGCACACAGCCATGCGATCTGCATAGACAAACATTGGCAGTAGAATGGCCTTACTGAAGAGCTCGGTGACTTTCAACGTGGCACTGTCATGGAAGCAATGCCAGCACAAGCACTGTTTTTCGGGAGCTTCATGAAATGGGTTTCCATGGCCGAGCAGCCTAAGATCACCATGCGCAATGCCAAGCGTCGGCACGTGTGGTGTAAAGCTCGCCGCTATTGGACTCTGGATCAGTGGAAACACGTTCTCTGGAGTGATGAATCACACTTCACCATCTGGCAGTCCGACAGACTAATGTGGGTTTGGAGGATGCCAGGTGAACAATACCTGCCCGAATGCATAGTGCCAACGGTAAAGTTTGGTGGAGGAGGAATAATGGTCTGGGCCTGTTTTTCATGGTCTGGGCTAGGCACCTTAGTTCAAGTGAAGGGAAGTATTAACACTATAGCATACAATGACATTCTAGATTATTCTGTGCTTCCAACTTTGTGGCAACAGTTTGGGGAAGGCCCTTTCCTGTTTCAGCATGACAATGCCTCCGTGCACAAAGCGAGATCCATACAGAAATGGTTTGCCGAGATCGGTGTGGAGGAACTTGACTGGCCTGCACAGAGCGCTGACATCAACCCCATCGAACACCTTTGGGATGAATTGGAACGCCGACTGCGAGCCAGGCCTAATTGCCCAACATCAGTGCCCGACCTCACTAATGCTCTTGTGGCTGAATGGAAGCAAGAGTGGAAAGCCTCTAGAGTGGAAAAAAAAATCTAGTGGAAAGCCTTCCCAGAACAGTGGAGGTTGTTATAGCAGCAGAAGGGGGGACAACTCGATATTATTGCCCATGATTTTGGAATGAGATGTTCGACAAGCAGGTGTCCACATACTTCTGGTAATGTAGTGTATATGGGTTGCTTGATGCAACCATAGGCTATTGACGATTTGAGAAAGTAGCAAAAAAAAGCTTAATCTCTGTTCATTGCCTCAGGCTGCACACGCTGTTCTCTCATCAAGTGATCATTTTCAGTATTCTAAATGTAATCTTGTCTTTGGTAATATGTAAAAGTAGTTTTGATTTAGAATGGCCCATTATCAAATGGGAAGTAACAAGGGCAGGGGAAAAAGGACATGTCATCCGCATGCACTCGAATAGTGAATGGAGGCCGCTTTCCCGCTTGTTCATTTTTCATGCTACTCCTGTTATTTCACTCCACCCATCAACCACTGTTTGAGGAGCATGCTGCCTCTTGCTGCACTACCGGTGACATTCCGCCCAAACTCTATATGCCATGGGCTCTCCAACCTTGTTCCTGCATTTGCCCAGTGCTTAAATTGGGAAACCTAGTGAAATCTGTTTTTGAACGTGGGGGTTCGTGCTGTCATGACTCATGACTGCCGGTGTGGCAGTAATATGGTCACCGAAACAGCCCTAGTTACTACATTTGAAAGTTATCAAAACACTTAGTTTAGAACATCTACATAAATTCAGCAATTGCATTCTTCTCATATTAGTCTGCAGGCCACTACATCTGCCATGCATCTGCCTGTAGTAACTGAACTCAACCTGCAGGAGGTTTGTTTCTTGTGATTGAGTGAGTGAGGGAAAACCGCTGCGGGCAAGGTTCTGACAGATGGGTGTGTCTGGGTGGTGGCAAGGACACACCTAAGAAACACCCACATCAAACCACACCCCCAACCTATCTCACATTTGGCTTCTGTCATGGCCGCCAGCATTTCTTAAGGAGCAAGCCAACAAATGAGGCCAAATCAGAGGGTGCAGTTCCCCTTTAATGTCTTTCAGTCATACATTTTTGACAGCCAAGATTACATTTTCTGTACAGCAATGACCCGTTGGAACCGAAACGCGGCATAGAAAACGAAGTACACCATCTACAATACCTCTCTTGCCAATTGGCCTGGACCCTTTGTCGACACGGAGCCCCGCCAATCCATCACGACTGGTCTGCTGACGTAATTCGGCCGAGGTGCTCTCAACCAGCCTCTGCGTCGTGGATGTCGGTGAAGACCCAGCTACTAGCTCCAGCCCGCTAGCTCTCTGATCGCCGTGTCTCCCGCTCGCCTAGCGTAGTAACGTCTACCGAACGGCTCCCTGTTTCATCCTTTGCTGCTCATTGGACCCTATGATCACTCGGCTACACAGCTGATGCCTACTGGACTGTTCATTAACACGGTACTTCATTTTGTATATCTGTCTCGAACTCAGGCCCTGTGTGTAGCTAACTGACCCTCTCTGCCCATTCATCGCCATTTACCCGTTGTTGTTGTCTTAGCTGTTTACCCATTGTTGTCTTAGCCCTTCCAATCAACATCTGTGATTGCTTTATGCCTCCCTCTAATGTAAATATGCCTTGTATACTGTTGTTTAGGGTAGCTCTCATTGTTTTGTTTTACTGCGGAGCCCCCAGTCCCGCTCTACATACCTCGGTTAGCTCCCTTGCCCCACCCCCCACACATGCGGAGACCGCACCTAGCTTAACTGGCGCCTCCAGAGATGCGTAACCGTAGCCTTGGGTTCATGCATGTTAACATCAGAAGCCTCCTCCCTAAGTTTGCTTTATTCACTACTTTAGCACACTCCGCCAACCCTGATGTCCTAGTCTGAATCCTGGCTTAGGAAGTCCACCAAAAATTCTGAAATTTCCATCCCCAACTACAACATTTTCTGTCAAGAACTGCTAAAGGGGGCAGAGATGCAATCTACTGTAGACATAGCCTGCAGAGTTCTGTCCTACTATCCAGGTCTATGCCCAAACAGTTCGAGCTACTACTTTTAAAAACCCATCTCTCCAGAAATAAGTCTCTCACTGTTGCCACTTGTTATAGACCCCCCTCAACTCCCAGCTGTGCCATGGACACCATAAGTGAATTGATTGCCCCCCATCTCTCGTCAGAGTACTGTTAGGTGACCTAAACTGGGATATGCTTAGCACCCTGGCGGTCCTACAATCTAAGCTAGATGCCCTCAATCTCACACAAATGATCAAGGAACCTACCAGGTACAACCCCAAATCCGTAAACATGGGCACCCTCATAGATATCATCCTGACCAATTTGCCCTCTAAATACAACTCTGCTGTTTTCAACTAGGATCTCAGCGATCACTGCCTGCGTCCATAATGGGTCCGCGGTCAAATGACCACCCTTAATCACTGTCAAATGCTGTAAAGTCTATGGAGAATAAGAGCACCTCCACTCAGCTGCCCACTGCACTGAGGCTAGGAAACACGGTCACCACTGATAAATCCACGATAATCGAGAATTTCAATAAGCATTTCTCTACGGCTGGCCACTCTTTCCACCTGGCTACCCCAACCCCGGCCAACAGCTCTGCACCCCCGCAGCAACTGGCCCAAGCCCTCCACGCTTCTCCTTCACCCAAATCCAGACAGCTGATGTCCTGAAAGAGCTGCGAAATCTGGATCCCTGCAAATCAGTTGGGCTAGACAATCTGGACCCTCTGTTCCTAAAATTATTTGCCAACATTGTCACAACCCCTATTACTAGACTGTTGAACCTCTCTTTTGTATCGTCTGAGATTCCTAAAGATTGGAATGCTGCCGCGGTCATCCCCCTCCTCTAAGGGGGAGAAGCTCTAGACTCAAACTGCTACAGACCTATATCCATCCTGCCCTGCCTTTATAAAGTCTTCGAAAGCCAAGTGAACAAACAAATCACTGACCATTTCGAATCCCACCGTACCTTCTCCGCTATGCAATCAGGTTTCCGAGCTGGTCATGGGTGCACCTCAGCCACGATCAAGGTCCTAAACGATATCATAACTACCATCGATTAAAAACAGTACTGTGCAGCCTTCTTCATCGACCTGGCCAAGTCTTTCGACTCTGTCAATCACCATATTCTAATTGGCAGACTCAACAGCCTTGGTTTCTTTAATGACTGCCTCGCATGGTTCACTAACTACTTATCAGATAGTGTGTCAAATCGGAGGTCCTGTTATCCGGACCTCTGGCAGTCTCTATATGGGTGCCACAGGGTTCAATTCTCAGGCCGACTCTTTTCTCTGTATATATCAATGATGTTGCTCTTGCTGCGGGTGATACACCATTCTGTATACATGTACATCTGGCCCTTCTTTGGACACTGTGTTAACAAACCTCCAAACGAGCTTCAATGCCATACAACACTCCTTCCGTGGCCTCAAACTGCTCTTAAACGTTAGTAAAACTAAATGCATGCTCTTCAACCAATCGCTGCCCACACCCGCCCGACCGCCTAGCATCACTACTCTGGACGGTTCTGACTTAGAATATGTGGACAACTATAAATACCTAGGTGTCTGGCTAGACTGTACACTCTCCTTCCAGACTCATATTAAGCATCTCCAATCCAAATTAAATACTTGACTTTGCGATGTCATTTACAAAATAGCCTCCAACACTCTACTCAGCAAATTGGATACAGTCTATCACAGTGACATCAGTTTTGTCACCAAAGCCCCATATACTACCCACCATTGCGACCTGTATGTTCTCGTTGGCTGGTCCTCGCTACATATTCGTTGTCAAATCCACTGGCTCCAGGTCATCTATAAGTCTTTGCTAGGTAAAGCTCCACCTTATCTCAGCTCACTGGTCACTATAGCAACACCCACCCGTAGTATGCGCTCCAGCAGGTATATTTCATTGGTCTACCCCAAAGCCAACACCTCCTTTGGCCGCCTTTCCTTCCAGTTCTCTACTGCCAATGACTGGAACGAATGGCAAAAATCACTGAAGTTGGAGACTTATATCTCCCTCACTAACTTCAAGCATCGGATGTCTGAGCAGCTTGCCGATCGCTGCAGATGTACACAAAACCCATCTGTAAATAGCCCATCCAACCAACTCCCTACCTCATCGCCATATTTGTTTTTTTCTGCTCTTTTGCACACCAGTATTTCTACTTGCACATCCTCATCTGCACATCTATTACTCTAGTGTTAATTGCTAAATTGTAATGAATTAATAAATGTATTGCCTTACCTCCTTACTTCATTTGCACACACTGTATACATCTTTTCTATTGTGTTATTGACTGTACGTTTGTTAATCCCATGTGTAACTGTTGTTTTTGTTGCACTGCTTTGCTTTATCTTGGCCAGGTCGCAGTTGTAAATGAGAACTTGTTCTCAACTGGCCTACCTGGTTAAATAAAGGTGAAATAAAAAGAAATAATTTTTTTTTAAATCAACATTTACAACACGTTTAAACTTTCGGTCCGGCAGAAGATTCGGTCAATGCCATTGAGGTACCGAATTTCGCTACCCCTCCCTATTGATGATGGGGACTAAAACAGTGGGCTGCTGGAACAGTGTAATGATAATATTATACAGCACACTTGATATTTTTACATTACCATTACATTTTAAATAAAGATAACTTCATAATTATGCTTTACATACAGGATGTGATCATTACTTTATTTTATAAATTTAACACACTTTAATCCTTTTCAACAGACGTCTGACTGAATAAGGAAATACCTTACATAATATGCATGCAAGTAATGTAGAACAAGTGTGCTGACACATTCAAACAATGGGTTGAAATTAAAGGTACTTTACATTTTGACCATTTGTTCATGTAACATACCGTTACATTTTTTGGGCAAGTAAAACATTGACTGAGAGCTTAATGTCAACCCCTCCTGGGTTTCTTATTAATGGTGCTGCAGGGCTTGTCACAGAGCAGCAGGAATAGGCTGTTTCTGTTAAGTAGGGAAGCTATTGTGGCGTTTCATAAAAAACACTCAAGACTTTCCATAGATGCTCTTTCTGGGGAGGCTGGGTACAAAAGGTTGGACCAGAGGGCTGCTAGCTGGTGAATGGGGTTAATCTGTAGTAGAGAGTGGTGTCAGTTCAGCCAAAGAGGTAGGTTGTGCCACCATACACAAAATGCATAATTTGGCAAAATATTTAGTAACAGATCATCCTTTCATGGAGTATGTGAAAAAAGAAATACCACCTGGAAAAAGTGGTAAGCAAGTTACGTCCCCAAAAAAATATTTTTACCCAGTCAAATGAATGTATTGTGCTGGAGGTTTCATGATGCTTGTATCTAAAAACAAGTAGTTCATTTGAATATTGTTCTATACATCAGTTGGGGTCTCTATAAGCTTCAATATGAAACCTAGCATGAAAGTGCATCCTTGTAGCTGTGTGGGATAATATAGTGAAAATGTCTGCCTTAAGTTGAGCCAATGGCCATGGGTTAAGTTGAGCCAAAGGTTGAGCCAATGGCCATGGGTTAAGTTGAGCCAAAGGTTGAGCCAATGGCAAGTTGAGCAAATGTAAGAGTTTTCTTCCCAGGTGTAATGCAAGACATTATTGCTGGGATATGAGGTAACAACAGGGCCTGGCTTTCGTTAAAAGTGTAAAAAAAAAAGTACAAAGTGTATGTTGGGTGCTAAGCCTGTGTTAAAAGATGTTTAAAATTATTAAAATACCATAGAATCTCTGATATTGTTTAGAGCTTTTCTTCAGGAGAGGAAAATCATTAAACTACAGAAGATATCCTTCCAGCATCTCTCCTCACTGCAATGTCTCTCCACACTAATATCTCTCTATACCCTGCAAATATACGCCATGCCAAATAAGAGCCCTATAGCATTTCCAGCTAAAAGCAGCAAATATACACCCTGACAAATAATAGCCCTTGGCTAAAACCTGCAGTAATAGACTTAATCGGCTACCAAATAAGAGCCCTCAAGCCTTTCCATCTCAAATCTACACCCTGACAGCAGTGGAGGCTCCTCAGAGGAGGAACAGTTCCTAAAAATAAAAATAGTGAAACATAAAAACACAGGGACAAAAATACCTGAATTCTTCCAATAGAAACTCTCGTTTGCAACTGTTATAATTACACCCTAGATCAGCTAGATGCAGGCAAGATTGTGCATCTAGTTGGTATCTAATGTGTCACTGTCTATCACCTTGATTACTCAAAATTATCTTGACCTGTGCACCTACTTTGTAAACTTTCATTCATAGGCTAGGTTGTAGCAACCTCATGATGTGTACAGGGAAAATTTGAGTATCATGTAGCCTAAACCTATGGATGTTAAATTGAGCTGGGTGAATGGAATATGAATGACAGTCATCCAATATGCTGTAATAGAAATAAGGTCATGTTCATGAAAAAATAAATAATCCTCCCTCATCTTAAACGGCACCGACCTCCACTGTCTGACAGATAATAGCCCGTACATAGAGAATATATACTGCACAACCAAATGCTTCAGTCCATTAACAGAGTGTCAAGCGCTCTGTTCCTTCATCTTCATCTCTCTCCTCGGGCAAAATGGAAGGTAATTTTCCTGCTGCATCTCCTACTGCTTGCTGGCTGTGAGTGTGCTGGACTCTATAGTGAGGGGGCGTCAGTAATATTGTAGCTCCCTGCTTGTCTAGTTCATTTTCCTCTGTCAATCTGAGTATCTCCTCCACAGCTCTGCGACAGTCATTACATAAGAGCACAGAGTGTTTTCCAGTGGAACAGTTTACCCTGACAATCTCTTTCAGTCTGGTGGAAGCAGACCTAGAGACTCATGGCCTCCAAGCTAAGGCTGCTAGTCATAATACCTCCATTACAATCACACTACTTCTCACTGGCATATAAATGTATTTTCCTATCGTGCGTGTGTGTGTACGTGTGTGAGACAAAGTGTGTGTGTGTTTGTGTGTGTGTGTCTTTGGGTGATTAGTTCAAGAGGGAAGCAGAGACAGCATGGTTTCATAAACACTCAACACCCAGGGAATTAGCATATTCGAGGTCAACCTGAACAGAGAGGATGGGGGGGGGGGGGATTGGACTGGAGGACTGTGTGTGTGTGTGTGTGTGTGTGTGCGTGCGTGCGTGTGTGTGTGCGTGGGGGTGCCTGCTCATGTATGATGTGTGTTGTGTCAAAATATTAATATGTAAGTGTGTGTGTGTACTCCTGATCCTTCTATGATAATGCACTAGTACAGCCCAGTGTGGCTCTATCCATTGTAAGGCCAGCTGTGCTGATAGTTGATGTCAATCACCTCTAAAACATGGCAAATATTGGTTCCAATCAAACTAATAATATATGAATTAACAGCTAATTCGTTCTTTACTTCATCACGAACACATGATTTATAAAAGTTCACCTTCATATAGAGCAAAACTATATGATTCCCACTAAGGAATATCTCAGCCTAATTCTATACCATTACAAATACACACCACCTTCCCCTCCCCAGTGACACCTCTCTCTCTCTAAGGAGGTAGCCAGTAAAGTGATAGAGTGAAGACAATCGTCAGTGGGGCCTTCCGCCTTCTCAGGAGCTCAGTGACATGCTGCTAAAAATAAAGGCCTGAACCAGGACAACGGAAATAGGGAAAGAAAACAGGACAGCCTGGGATCCGCTGGGATTGGGAACAATGCCCCCATTAGAGCAGGAAGAACGACAGGAATGACTGATGCTCATCCGATGCAACTCCAGGACAGGTGCTTTAATCGTCGTGGTGTGTGTGCGTTCAGGGGGAAGTATCCTTTCAAAGTTACATGAAATGCTGTACAAAAACACATGCTTGATGTTACACTAATTGTCTTGATTTAATAACCTATTAATACACTATTAATAGCCTTGTAATGAGTCATTGACACTAATACCGATATAGTTACACCCAGAGCCATGTGTATAGAGAATTGGACCAACTTAGAATTTTTTATAATTTTCTAATTCTAGACATTCAGTTACATAGCATTATTTAAATATTCCCCATGTAATGTTATGGCTTTTTCACATATGAAATTCGGTGCCCTGGTTCGGTTTCCTAGAGCGTTTGTGAGGACTCTACAGAACACGTCTTGCTTTCATAAGACCTGAAAATAGCAGTTTCAGGGTGGGATTAGCAAGAAGTACATTCCACATGATGTTAGCGAGCTAGCTTGTTTACAACGGGCAAAAAAGTTCCACGTGACTCGCTCTGCCGCAATACAATACCTGGTACTCTGGTTCAGGATCTTGGACCCGCTACTCACGCAGGTCCATGATTAATTTCAGTCAGGGTTCGTTTGCGTTTCACACATGCTTCATAGTGCGGAGCAGGGTACCAAGCGCTCGGGATCCGGATTATAAGGGGATATATGAAAACGCCCTTAATGGGACGCCAGCATGGCTGCAATATAATTTTTAAGTGTCATGTAAATGCATCATAATGCAGACGCCTCAATGGCCCAACTCTCTAAACACATGGTTACACCCTCAACGCTACACTGTCTTTAAGGATAGTGTCCAGTCCTACCCTTACTGCCATGGTCTTCGCTATGGTGTCCCTGTCTCACTGCTCTGAACGCTAGATTTTCCACACACACACACACACACACACACACACACACACACAGACACAGACACAGACACAGACACACACACACACACACACACACACACACACACACACACACACACACACACACACACACACACACACACACACACACACACACTGGGGGAAATGACTTATGGAAAGCTGTGTTGCCAAGAACAGCTAGGCAACAGTAAACAGAGCCATACACTGGCCTTACTGTGGGAAGGCCCACCCTGACATTAACACTTAATAATCGTTTATAGTGACCAGAAAGCTAGGCACCAGACAGGCTTTGTAGCTGAATCACCCATGGGGAGGAGCTGTTAATGGGGGAGAGATAGAGGGAGGAGGGCCCTCTTGGTTCTCATATCTGGAGAGATAGATGGTCTTTATCACTCCACTACCATCATTAGCAGAGACAAAATAATCAGGAAGGAAGAAGTGAAGGAGGCAGCACTGTGGAGGAGTAACATATGTGTGTATGAGGGGTGATAAATGCCATAAATGAACCATTGACCGTGTGAACATATGAACGTGTATGTGTGAACATGTATTTTTATTTTATTATTATTATCATCATGATTTTGGGGGGAGGAGTGGGGAGACTTGTAGGTGTGACTTAAATGTGTGACCATGTGTGTACGTGTGAATGTGTGCTTTTTTTTACCATTCAACCAAGTTTGTTTATAACAATGTGACGCCTGAATGTCTGAATAATTCAGGTCCAAACATTTGTGTTAATGGAATTCACTCCATAATATAATAGCCACTGTGTGTTGTGTTTATAAACAGGAATTATAAACCCCACATCGACTGATGGAAAACGGTACAGGGGTCCTGTTAGTACAGTGTCTATTATATTGTGGAGTGAATTGCATTAACACAACTGTTTGGAACTTAGGAGTTCACACGTAAACACGTTCAACAGTTCATTTATGGCATTTATCACCCTTCATATGTATGTGCATGTGTGTCTTATTACAGCTGCTGAGCAGCCTGAGCCTGCAGTTCATCTTCACTCTGTATAATGGAGGACTATTAGGCCTACAATAGGTTCCTTCTCTGGGAGATAGAGTGTAGGATCCAGTCTTTGTTTAGTATCAACCTATATGAACTTCACTCCATTTAATTCACAACACATTCATTCATTATTCCTTATACCATGGCATTGTTGAACGCTCCTTTACTGATTGGCTTGAAGGGCATTCTAGAGCGTGCATTATTTTCCTATAACGCACAGTATATTTGCACGGTAGAATTTAATGGAAAATTTGTACATGTTTTGTTTGAGGTGCTTTTGAAAGCAGAAGTCAAATAAGAAACAGTATTGGTATTGTTGAATTTGATTTTCATAACTAGACTTGCTGATGGTTTGTAAAGGTAAACTAGCAAGTCTGTTTGTTTGGTTACCATGGCAACTATTGTAGCTATCTAGTAAACTTGCTAGCTACTTCAGTGGATGTTGAACACATTTCTACTGGCAAATGAACACATTTCAAATTATAGCCATGGTACTGTATAAAAGGGATAATCAACTTGGGGCTCTATGTGCTTTCTGGAAAATAATGTAACTCTGTGGAAAGTCATTTCCACTCCGCCAGCGCGTCGTGGAACACACCTTCCACATCGTTCATTATTTTCCATAGAACTTATAGCCCCTCGATGATTAATCCTTACATATCCAACTGAGAGGCCAATACCCATTGACATATATACAAGCATCAAAGACCTAAAATATTTCATACAGTATGGTACGTTCTGTCTGAAATGTATTCTCCTTAGTGCATTATATTGCACTGAGTGAATAAGAGAGATGGAGGGAGAGAGAAATAGAGAAAAAGAGGGAGAAAGAGAGAGGGAGAGCGAGCGACAAAAAAGAGAGAGAGAGAGTGATGGTGTGTCCAGGCCTCAGCCAGTGTAGTGTTTTATTACTCAAGATGGAGCAGCGCTACAGGAGAAATGCCTAATCAATAAGAGGAAAACAATTCCCAATCCCTGTACCCCTCCACTCTGTCTCCACAATATCACACACATACACACACACCCTGGCCCCTGTGCCTTCCGTTCCCTTTTTAATCTATGGGCATGGAACATTTCCTTTGGGAGTTTTACAGTCAGCACGGCGTTCCACGGAAGTGTTTTAGAATGCAACAGCAGTAGCCTCCTCCTCCTTCTCTCTCCTCCTCCATACTCCCTATTGCCCGTCTGCTCTTCAATCTGATCTAGTTAACTCCTGTGGTGGAAGTCCTGCTTGGCAGAGCCCCGGTGATTTGTCATATTTCCCCCCCCTGTAAAAACCTGCTCCCCCCACCACCCCACCACAACGGCAACCAGAGGCTGAGTGCTAAAATGGATGACTAATGTAATGATGCGGCCAGGGTTCTCCAGACTTTTCATTATCAAAATAAATAAATACAGCAGGGGTTCCCAACCTTTTTTCCCCAGGGACCCCTTTTTCATATTGGAAAAATGTCACCCCTCCTTCCCCTTTTTAAATAATTGTTTATTGAGATTGCCTATGTTAAATACAACACCGGCTTGATTTTGTTTAAATTGAGGGACCTATGAAAATACTGTTGTTTTGAAGCTCATTTCCTGCAATTCTACATAGTTTAACAAGGCTCATGACTACTTAATATGTATTATTATTAATATTATGGTGATCATAATAATAATAATAACGAATAAGGGAAAAAAAGTATTGACCCGATTTCCCCAAATGTTATTCCACAACCAAATAATTGTTTTATTATGATAATTTATATTAACCCTCAATTTAATCGGACATATTCTCTTTTACAGAAAGTGATTTGATCATAAGATGACTTCCCAAGAAAAGTTCAATTTCTTTGACTCCTCGACTTTAGAAGGTCATAGCTCTGCTTCTGAATGTCATAGACACAACCCAAAGATATTCATTCCCATGTGGATCAGAGTTGCGTCTTACTGCTTGTTTCCAGACTAAAGTGTAGCGGATTTACGGGTCATTTTAGATTGGCATGAACAATGGAAAAATATCACTGGTGATATTTGAATATCTCTGTTTGCGTGTTTGGTTTGTGTGTGTGCCCCTTAGGTTGGGAACCCCTGCTGTACAGCAGCAAGACAGCTATCTGGCCCCAGTCGATGGCTGGTCCAGTGGACATTTAGCTCCAGATAATTGCTTAATTCTCTCACTAAGTTGACATGAGTCTTAAAATAGAGTGTGCTTGTTCTGGAAACAGCATGCATGCTTATGTTCTATCACTCTTAGATAACAACACAAAGTGTCACACAACAGTCGAGCCAATGGAAAAATGAAAAGAATCATGTTTTTCGCTTTGCAGAGATGCGTGCTTCAAGCTATGTCCGCCCATGTGTTCCACTGACAATATTAGAATATCTCTGTTTGCGTATGTATTTGGTTTATGCGCGTGTGTATATGTGTGTACGTGTACATATATACGTGACGTGTGTACGTGCTGTGTGTCATTGTGCATGTATTTTACGAGCACCCTTTGTGACTGGGGTTATTGGGAAACTGAATGATGTCCTCATTCCTTCTGTTTAAAACCCATTAATCACCAGCACACATTGGAAGTGGAGATGGTAAAATAAATAGGCACGGAGCAAATAGCTCTAACAAGACAATAGGTGCTTGATCAAAGTCCGAGAAGCAACCAAAAGCAATGCATGCTATAATAAAAACACAGTAATAGCTTATTTTATACTTTATTTAACTAGGCAAGTCAGTTAAGAACAAATTCTTATTTACAATGACTGCCTACTCCAGCCAAACCCCTACGACACTGGGCCAATTCTGCACCGCCCTACGGGACTCCCAGTCACAGCTGGATGTGATACAGCCTGGATTTGAACTAGGTACTACAGTGATGCCGCTCGCACTGAGATGCAGGGCCTTAGACCGCTGCACTACTCGAGAGCTGAGTTATGTGCCATTTAAGCTAATGTTAGTGATCAGATCTCCAGTTAGCAACCAAGCAGCAAAATGAAATCGGTGAGATGAATTTCCCCTAGGACTGCAACCAGCAGGGACAGAAGAAGGAAAGGCCCATGGGGACACCACCACCAACGGAGGACCCAGGTTAGCCCAGCTGCTGACTGGTCCTGGATCAGCCCACTCAACTGTTTGTCTCTAAGTCCTACAGAGTAGAACAACAAAAAGCAAGTCTCCAATCAGGCTAACAATACGAGGTAAAAGAGATACTGATTGTGTATTAATCATGACACAGCTAATGTTAGTGTGGCATTGAGGAGTGTGGATGTATGCACACACACACAGACACACACACACACACATAAACAATAATGTAATTTGCAGTTTCTCAAATCCTAATTATGCTAGGGGCCAAGTTCAACACAGCAAAATGGGAGGAATTATTTCAAAAACCATATAATCATAGAACTAATTGCATGCTCCATGTCCACACACACTTTCCCTCATTCTCTTCACAGCTCTCTCTTTCTTTCTCCCTCTCTCAGTGAAGCAATGGAAAGCAGTGATCACCCCCCCCCCCCCCCCCCCCTCTCTCTGTAATTCCCTCCCCTACAATGTTATAGTCCTGGTGTGCACGTTAGCTCATGAATTTAGATGAAGACGAACGAAAGCCGGCACCAGGCTCTGCACCAGTCCTAAATAAGACTAACCCAAAGAGAGCAGGGCCCACAACACGCACACACACACTGCATGATGGGATACGCTGCCCAGTAGGGGATGAAAGCCACAGGCAGACAGTCACGCACACTTCCTCCTCTGCTCACTACCCCTCTTTATTTCATCTTCATTTGTGCTGTAGGCATATTATTACTGTGACTTTCACCCTGATATAGGCTACTAGATAGCTTCTTCCCACTCTGGTTGCTGGACAGTAGTGCTTGTCGCCGGTTTACTATCTACTCGTAGTGCAGCCCGATCAGCCACGCTGATTTGCTTTCCATACACCCACTCCTTTCGACACACTCACTTACTCGCCCATACTCTGGTCGCAATATTGGGCTGCAGCTACCCATACTTGGACAACATTAATACATTTAAAGATGCGCTATGCAGAAATTGCTTCGCCATTTCCTGGTTGCTAAAATTCTAATAGTTCGGCAAATTTCAGTTTATGTAACAAAACAAGGAAGTATAGTGTAGAGAATCATCGTAGCCGTAAATTTACCACAACAAACCGATGCTGGCACTAAGGCTGCACTAAATGAGCTGTATAAGGCCATAAGCAAACAGGAAAACGCTCATCCAGAGGCGGCGCTCCTAGTGGCTAGGGGACTTTAATGCAGGGAATTTTAAATCTGTTTTCCCTCATTTCTACCAGCATGTTAAATGTGCAACCAGAGGAGAAAAAAAACTTTACTCCACACACAGAGATGTGTACAAAGTTCTCCCTCGTCCTCCATTTGGCAAATCTGGCTATCATTCCATCTTCCTGATTCCCACTTACAAGAAAAAACTAAAGCAGGAAGCACCAGTGACTCAGTCAATAAAGAAGTGATCAGATGACGCAGATGCTTAGCTACATGACTGGAATATGTTCTGGGATTCTTCCGATGGCATTGAGGAGTATACCACCTCAGTCACTGGCTTCATCAATAAGTGCATCGATGACATCGTACCCACAGTGACTGTACTTACATACCCCAATCAGAAGCCATGGATTACATCCACACTGAGCTAAAGGGTAGAGCTGCTGCTTTCAAGGAGCGGGACTCTAACCCGGACGCTTATAAGAAATCCCAATATGCCCTCCTATGAACCATCAAACAGGCAAAGCGTCAATACAGGACTAAGATTGAATCGTACTACACTGGCTCCGACTCTCGTCGGATGTGGCACAGCTTGCAAAACATTACAGACTACAAAGGGAAGCACAGCCGCGAGCTGCCCAGTGACACGAGCCTACTAGATGAGCTAAATTACTTCTATGCTCCTTTCGAGGCAAGCAACACTGAAGCATGCATGAGAGCATCAGCTGTTCCGGACGACTGTGTGATCACGCTCTCCGTAGCCGATGTGAGTAAGAACTTTAAACAGGTCAACATACACAAGGCCGCAGGGCCAGACGGATTACGAGGACGTGTACTTCGAGCATGCGCTGACCAAGAGGCAAGTGTCTTCACTGACATTTTCAACCTGTCCCTGACTGAGTCTGTAATACCAACATTTTTCAGCAGACCACCATAGTCCCTGTGCCCAAGAACACTAAGGTAACCTTCCTAAATAACTACCGACAATCACATCTGTAGCTATGAAGTGCTTTGAAAAGCTGGTCATGGCTCACATCAACACCATCAAACCCTAGACCCAGTCTAATTTGCATACCGCACCAACAGATCAACAAATGATGCAATCTCTATTGCACTCCACACTGCCCTTTCCCACCTGGACAAAAGGAACACCTACGTGAGAATGCTGTTCATTGACTACAGCTCAGCGTTCAACAATATAGTGCCCTCAAAGCTCATCACTAAGCTAAGGACCCTGGGACTAAACTCCTCTCTCTGCATCTGAATCCTCAACTTCCTGACGGGCCGCCCCCAGGTGGTAAGGTTAGGTAAAAACACATCTGCCACGCTGATCCTCAACACGGGGTCCCTCAGGGGTGCATGCTCAGTCCCCTCCTGTACTCCATGTTCACCCATGACTGCCACCCTAGTCATAGACTGTTCTCTCTGCTACCGCACGGCAAGTGGTACCAGTGCGCCAAGTCTAGGTCCAAAAGGCTTCTTAACAGCTTCTACTCCCAAGCCATAAGACTCCCGAACAGCTAATCAAATGGCTACCCAGACTATTTGCTTTGCTCCCCCTTCTTTTATGCTGCTGCTACTCTCTGTTATTATCTATGCAGTCACTTTAATAACTCTACCTACATGTACATATTACCTCAATTACCTTGACTAACCGGTGACCCCGCACATTGACTGTACTGGTACTCCCTGTATATAGCCTCGCTACTGTTATTTTAATGCTGCTCTTTAATTTTTTGGTTATTTTATTTGTATTGGATTTTGTATCTATTTTTACTTAACATTTATTTTTCTTAAAACAGCATTGTTGTAAGGGCTTGTAAGTAAGCATTTGACAAATAAAATTTGATTTAATATTTTCCATTACCAAAATATTGTAGTTTCAGCTGTTTGAAGCTGGTGTATAAAACCCAAAATGAAATATGCAAAAACGAAACTTAAAAACGTGAGGCATAGGAATAGCGCGCATAGAACATATATATTGCTTTTCTTACACTTTCAATGAGAATGACAGATCTATTTCTCACATTTCGATGCAAATTTTGTCAGGTCGCCCAAAAAGTTAGATATTGCAGCTTTAAAAAGCCATCATGCTTACTGCACAAATTACTAAACAGATACTGTATTCTCCGGCCTAGCATCCCCGCTAGCTAAAGGCAGGCTAACTGCTGTGGAGCCTAGCATCCCCGCTAGCTAAAGGCAGGCTAACTTCTGTGAAGCCTAGCATCCCTGCTAGCTAAAGGCAGGCTAACTGCTGTGGAGCCTAGCATCCCCGCTAGCTAAAGGCAGGCTAACTGCTGTGAAGCCTAGCATCCCTGCTAGCTAAAGGCAGGCTAACTGCTGTGGAGCCTAGCATCCCCGCTAACTAAAGGCAGGCTAACTGCTGTGGAGCCTAGTATCCCCGCTAGCTAAATGCAGGCTAACTGATGTGGAGCCTAGCTTCCCCTAGCTAAAGGCAGGCTAACTGCTGTGGAGCCTAGCATCCCCGCTAGCTAAAGGCAGGCTAACTGCTGTGAAGCCTAGCATCCCTGCTAGCTAAAGGCAGGCTAACTGCTGTGAAGCCTAGCATCCCCGCTAGCTAAAGGCAGGCTAACTGCTGTGGAGCCTAGCATCCCCCTAGCTAAAGGCAGGCTAACTGCTGTGCTGCCTGTGAGACAGAGCTCTAAACACTGCAGTGCCATTAATATTTTATATCAGCCAGCCAGCCCTGTCCTCCCTACAGCCACTACACTCACATGACCTTCTAGTACACAAAGGGAGAGCAGCGCTCACACACACACACGCACACACGTATGCACACACACGCACACACACACACACACGTATGCACACACGTATGCACACACACACAAGCAAACACACACACAAACACACACTGATCAGCAAAGGCAAACTACCTGCCTTCCAGGACACCTACAGCACCCGATGTCACAGGAAGGCCAAAAAGATCATCAAGGACATCAACCACCCAAGCCACTGCCTGTTCACCCCGCTATCATCCAGAAGGCGAGGTCAGTACAGGTGCATGAAAGCTGGGACCGAGAGACTGAGAAACAGCTTCTATCTCAAGGCCATCAGACTGTTAAACAGCCATCACTAACACAGAGAGGCTGCTGCCTACATACAGGCTTGAAATCATTCGCCACTTTAATAAATGGCACTAATAACACTAGTCTCTCTAATGCCACTTTAATAATGTTTACATATCTTGCATTACTCATCTCATATGTATAGACTGTATTTTAAACCATCTATTGCATCTTGGCTATGTAGCTCTGTCATTGCTCATCCATATACTTATATGCATATACTCTTATTCCATTCCTTACTTAGATTTGTGTGTTTAAGGTAGTTGTTGTGAAATTGTTAGTTTACATGTTACATATTGCTGCACTGTCGGAACTAGAAGCACAAGCACTTCGATACACTCGCATTAACATCTGCTAACCATGTGAATGTGACCAATCATATTTTATTTTATTTGATTTATGTATCATCCCCTGCCAGTGGTGATAGGTGACTCTGAACTTTTCTAGGCCTTTCTGTGTGTATAACTGCTGTGATACCTCTACAGCGGTTCGGGATGGTTGGCTCTAAACAGCAGAGCATGGACAGTGTCTGTCAGTGTTTGTTTCAGGGTCAGATGACAGCTGGGTGAATGCTGGATGAAAACAGGGCAGTGTGTTTATCTAGTTTAACAACATGGATGACCTGCTGCCTGCCAAATCTTGTTTAGGAAGCCTGTAAATCAGCCTAATGAACAGGCCAGGTTTCAACTACAACAACACACAGGGCCCAGACAAGGCGTGTTTCCAAAATGGCACCCTATTTCCTATGTTGAGCAGTACTTTTGGCCACACAGGGAATAAGGTTTCATTCTGGATGTAGCCCAGAAGTGTGGACCCACTGGGCACACACTGGTTGAATCAACGTTGTTTCCACGTCATTTGAATGACATTAAGTTGAACCAACGTGAAATAGACATTGAATTGATGTCTGTGCCCAGTGGCGAGGCTGATCTGAGAACATACCTAGTCTATGGGGGAAGAGGAGAGCAGAGGGCAGAGCTGGCAGAGTTACCTTCCTAGTGTTTGTCTTGTGTTAGGATCAAGTGTCTCTCTGTCTCCAAACAAAGCTCTCATCATAATGGCTCTGTTGAAATTAGGATGTCAGGCTGTCTGTAGGCCTGGGCTGGGTGTGTGTGTATGTGTGTTGGTGTGTGAGTGTGTGTGTGTGAGTGCATCAGGGAGAGAGAGAGCGGGAGAGAGAGAGAGAGAGAGAGACTAACTTCTTCGACTTTGCACCATCTTGGGACGTCACGTGCGACATTGCAATGACCAGGTTTTTACAGGTTAGCCTACATGCAAGCAGAGCAGACAGACAGACAGGAATGTCCTCTGACTATCATTCACCCATTTTAAGCCGCTGTCAATTCCCCTTCTTGAAGTAAAGAGGCTATAATGAACGACAACATTGATCCACTAAGTAACAACCAGCTCAATGCAGCAGCAGACAGACAGACATAGCCCCACCATGTCAATCATACAGCACTGGGCTGTGCACTATGCCTCTGCTACAGACAGGGTTGGACTCAACTCAATTTCATCTCTATCTATTCAGGAAATTAATTGGAAACATGTCCTCTTGGATTGAAAAATGATTGAAAATAGTGGACTATTCAACTAGTCACAGTTTGAATTTCAACAGACTCCCTGAATGGACTTGTACATTGATGTTTGTTTTAAGTGAACTGACACCTCATCCCTTGTTAAGGTCTTAGAGAGCACAGAGAACATTTCTGTGGATGATTAGGTTTATTCCAGGCCTCTCTCTGAAAGTGCAGCAGGGTGGGTGTTATTAGCATGTTCAGGTCATTTCTTTGAGGGGGACATGTATTCTAGATAAGAGCTATGCATAGATAGACTATACCACAAAAAGCCCAGACAATGTGGATGAATGTGTGATAACCAGGTGGGTGGGTCTTCAATGAAGGATATTTTCTGAGCTAACCACCAGCATGAGGGCTTTAATCTTACTGGCAGCAGTGGACTAGGCGCAGGTATCAAAGGAACACAGACTGACACACACACACACACACACACACACACACACATATGTGCACAACCACAGAGAAAGAGACAGAAAAACAGACAATCACACCTACACAAACACAAAACGATGGTAAATAGAGGACACAGACTTAGGAACACACGCAGGGTAACAAGCACGCTCACACTCGCACACGCACACACACACGCACACACACACCCACACACACATGCACACACACACTCGCACACGCACGCACACACACACACTCGCACACACACACACACACACACACACACACACACACACACACACACACACACACACACACACACACACACACACACACACACACACACACACACGTGGAGTGAAGATCTCGAGGCTTTTGAACATCTGGTGCTGGAACAAGAAACAAGGCAGGCCAGGCTTATTAACTCAGAGTCCTGCTGTCAGGACCTCCAGACCTCAGCCACACCAGCTGACACACACACACACACACACTCAGAATGCACCTTCGAGGTGAATAAATCCCTGTGTGTGTGTGTGTATGTGTGTGTGTGTGTGTACTGTATCGGCCCATATGTATCAGGGGGCCTGGTATGAAGAATGAGTCCTGCTGAGTGCCTACTCCCAGTAATTTATTAAGAGAGAGAAAATCTTTGATAAACGCTCCATATTTCACTGATCACCATCAGGACGCTCCCACTGACTGGCCATCCATCTGACGGGAGCCGGCCTGAGAGATACAAATTGTCATGGTGACAGGCCGGAGGCGAGGAATGGGGATATGGGATAGGCTTGTCCTCCACGGATCTGCTTCCTGCCAGCTTGACAAACGTGCTCATTCATTTATTCACTACCTCTCTCGCTCTCTTTTGTTCCTTAGTTATCTTTCTCTCAGTTTCTCTCTCTTTCACGCTCTTCCCCTTTGACAGAGTGAGTCATCTGCAGGTAGGTGATTCACTATGAGGCGGCCCTCTTAACAAGGGGTTTACAGATCAGGTGAGCTGAACCTTCACAGCTACAGTAAATGGCACTTTTCCGGATATTAAATACATAATATTAGCCTAATTAGTTAACCAGCTCTTTGGTGTGTTTGGGAGAGAGTGAACATTCGCCGTAGCTGAAGAGAGAGAACACTGTAAGTGACTCATCTGGGATTCTAGGTGATTCTCCCTGATGTTTGGCCGGATTGAAAACGCCACCATTCTAATCCTGTTTGGGAAATCCTGTCACAGTAGGCCAGAGGCCAGGGACTGGGACCAAATCCCTTAGGACGGCATTGACATGAAGCACATCTAGAATTTATCAGTTGAAGCTAGGGGTAATACATTCATAACCCCATCATAAGTCATCCCCGTAATACCATGTCACCTCCATAACACTACAGGTATGACCCGTTACGGACCTGACTGAATTCGAAAGCCCCCCCCCGCCCCCCCGCCCCTCCATGTGACTCAGTGAGATAAAATATGACTGGCAGGAAAGGTCAGATAGGAAGCGCCGGTTATTTCCATGATGCCTTGCAATCCAGGTCGCTGAGTGAACCGGACACAGACGGTCTGAGATGAAGGTGTCACGGAGCTGAGCCACAGGATACTGAGCAGAGTACTACAAGAGATATACAGAGGTTAGAAGCAGGAGGAGATATCAGTGGTTGATGTATCAGGGGAACTCAGGAGAATATCAGCTAGAGATATCAGGTTGGGATATCCCTTAAGCCTGCAGCGAGGCTCCAGGTTTCAAACATAATCAAGTGTGTGTGTGTGTGTGTGTGTGTGTGTGTGTGTGTGTGTGTGTGTGTGTGTGTGTGTGTGTGTGTGTGTGTGTGTGTGTGTGTGTGTGAACAACACCTATACTGTAACAGCCCATTCTACCGCACGGCTGATGCCAGGCTCAAATAGATGCTCGGAGATGTACTGACAACGGGAAGTAAGGGAGTAATGATAGAGATGAAGGGAGTGATAACGAAGGAGAGGGAGAGTACAGAGCAGAATCCTCTTTTGGCTCTAAAACAACTCTCCCATGCCACACAGGACGTCTCAAAGCCTTTTTAGGAACTCCCCTGTTCCAAATTTACCAGAACTATTCCAGATATGTGGTGTATGGAAATAGAGAGGAGCTCATTCTTGCCGGGCAGTGGAGGCCCGGGTGAACGAGAGAAGCCATGTTCTGAGTCTGGAGCTGTGCAATGATCTTGGATCAGTGTTTGTGCTAAGCCCCTGCCCGACATTACGGATTCAAGAGGGCGGACTTTGGCTCTGAAAGCTGCACTCTTATTTCCTCTCTCACTTTCTCTTTCTCTCTCTGTGTCTGAGAAGGTTGAAAATGCAGTCACATAAAAGCCACGCCGGCCCAGCAAAGCGTGAAATGGTTTCAGCTTTACTACAGAGGAAACACTTGACCACGCACTGCAAAAGCAGTCGCTGCGGTTACCCTGAGCACTCCAAGAGTAGAATAATCACCTATGTCGTCGGCTTGTTTTGCATCGGTGGCAGGTGTCTTTAGTAGCTGAGGTGAATTCATACATCAAAACACAGACACACACACACATGCACACGCGCACACACACACACACATTTCAGAATATGCTCTCATAGACAGAACATATTTTTAGAACACACACACATGCATAGTTGCACAGTTGCACAAACACACACACAGTCACACACACACACACACAAACATTGGCACACTCTCTAGCACTCTACTCACATTGACTAATGTGGATAAATTGCCTTCCATGGCACTGTCTTCCCAAGAATTAATTTCAAAATAAGAGCATTAGTGGGCTCATAACCCTTTGTAAAACCTACTTAGCTATGCAGGTGGGGGAATGAAGTGACATTTATATGAAAGATTATCTGTGTGTCCCCCTCCCTTTTAAAAGCCCTCAATCCAGGTCCCTAAACTCTGGAGAAAGTACAGTACCAATCTAGTTTGGAAATGAGACCTTTGCCAGAGGAGAAGTCTGGTCTACTGAACAAATGATGTACAGACAATATATGTGCTTGGGAGAGACCATACTAGACATAGTCCTCATCATACTGTCTCCACGAGGTGAGTTCTACAGTGGGTTAGCGTTCTAAGTGGCTGTTGAATATTGGGGTAGATTTCTGAAATAATATCTTAAATCTATTTTCTCTCTTTCGCAGGAAGTCATGACGTATCCCATCCCAACCCACTGTAAAAAGTGTCACTTCTGAGCCACTGTAGTGCAGATATGTGCACAGGAGAGGAGAGAGAGCAGTGGAGTCAGTTGAGTCAGGATGGAGCCCCTGAGCACACCATATTAATCCTGTCAGACAAAAAATGTGGTGAAAGCAGGAGAAAATCCAGACATGTTTAAAAGTTTCTCTTCAGAATAAGAGGCCACTAACTGACACTACAGGGATAATGGTTTCATGACAAGTGGATTGAGGTTTGGAAGTTAAGGACTTAAAGACTTTGTAAAAAATTGTTTATGTGTGTGTGTGTGTGTGTGTGTGTGTGTGTGTGTGTATATGATGTTACATGCAAAGTAGATTGAGGTTTGTAAGTGCTCAGATTGCAGTAAGTGTGTGCATATGTGGTGGCAGTTGATCATAACATGACAACTGGATTGAGATGTGTGTATTTAATTGTGTGTGTGTGTGTGTGTGTGTGTGTGTGTGTGTGTGTGTGTGTGTGAGGGAGAGAGAGAGAGAGAGAGAGAGAGAGGGAGAAGGGGGAGAGAGTGACAGAGGGAGAGAGAGAGAGAAAGAAGAGAGAGAGAGAGGAGAAGAGAGAGAGAGGGAGAGAGAAAGAAGAGAGAGAAAGAAGAGAGAGAAAGAAGAGAGAGAAGTGCAGATGAGATAAAGAGAGAATATGTGCATGCCTGGTTGTGTGGGTGGCCATTGCATCCATCATGTCATCAGAGTAACTGTGACTGTGCTGTGTCAGCAGTCTAAGTTGGGAGCAGTGGAAAAGAAGACTCCAAGTTATTCTAATCTGTCCACTGTCAGCTCAGTGAAAAACATCCTAAACAGCACTTTCTAAAGCCACTAATCCACTACAAAGACTCTCCTGATATCCATGCCAACTGCTTTGTTTCAGCTTTCATCCTCACTCCCAGTCCACTCACTAATGCAATATATTTCTCAATTACTCTCTTACTCTGTCTCTCTCTGTTTCTTTCTATCTCCCTTTTATCTTTCTGTCTCTCCCTCCATCACCCTTTTTCTCAGTTTCTTTCTATCTATCCAATTACTCCCCCTTTTCCATGTTCTCTCTCTCTCTCCCTCCAGCTCTCCCTCAGGCCCTCTCTATGTCCTCTCCTACTGGTTCCCCAGTTCCTGTGTCTCATATACAGTACCTGGAGCCTGTAGATGCCCTCCTCTTCTCCTCCATCACATCTGTTGCTTAGCGATGACCTTTCTGTGCAGGCAGCCGGTTTGGGCTCATTTGTCAAACGACTCACCCTCTTCATCTTCCTCTCTCTCTCCACTGACCTGGCTGTGCTGCCACACTACACCAGCACAAAACCGGGACAAAATGACAACGCAAAAAAAAAATAACTCTGTCCGAGTTCCCTGAGTATGGATGAAACGTGGTGGAGGTGGAGAGAGTAGAGACAAGAGGTTGACATTTAGGTTAGGGAAGCAGAAATGAACATCTTTTTGGGATAAGTCACTGACATTCTGTGTTCCATGTCTGTTTTTACCCATAACTCATCTATGGCATTGTTGTGACGTGAACTGGGGCAAATGTCAGTGGCAGCAGTAGCTCTAGCCGGGTGAGATCAGTGTGAGAAGGTTATTTCACACCTTGAGCAGCCATGTTGATTATGCGAACAGTCCAGGGACACCACAAAGCCATGACATCATGATGTCAGTCCCCTGAATACACACAGTCACACTCCTGAATGTATACTGTACACAGGATATGAACACATAGAAAGATAGGAAGACTTATAACATAGACAAAGATTGTACATGTATTTATTTACTCAGACACAAACACACCTCTAGCAGTGGCTTCCATGGGTGTGAAGGGCATGTGTTCTCCGGTTACTGAGCACATAGTAATAGCACTACTTTGGCAGGAGTTATGTCCACCTGTTACTCCTCTTACAGCCCTGGGAGGAAGACCGTTATAAAAGGTTCACATCTAAACGTCAACAAGCACACTGGCCATTCCAGCCAGCAAATGACTGCATAAAACACAGGCCTTTATCTCCCACCCCTGAAGGGCGGCAGTCCTCACATAGCTGGTGTCGACTTCACACAGTGTCATAGATACCATGGCCACAGTCATAGAATCTAAACAGGCTAAACCTACAGGCCTGGGACCAGAGACAATTCACGTAGAGAATGGAGACCAAAACCGATGAACAGATCCAAGATCAGCTCTTCTGTATCATGTCCACACACAGTCACAACTTTCAGTTCTAAAAGTTTTGAGGATATAGTTCCTTATAACACGACAGGGTAATCCATAAGAACATGTCTATCTAATGGAGCTACACTAGCCATGTCATCTGTGAACCAAACCACAGAACAGCACTAGTGACTGGTGTCACCATTGCCACCGTCATTCCCCTAAAACAGACAGAAAGAAAATCTCCCAAATGGCTGTCTGTTGATTATACATGCTAATTAAATGAATCTGTATTCCTGTACAACAGGCCTGTCAGAGAGGAGAGACTGCGACACGGACCTCACAAAAGCCTCATTACCGACTTATGACTAAACTCTAGAGGGACGGCGGCTTGGATGTGACAGTCACTCACACGGGAGGGATCAATGGAGGATGCGGAGTGTCATGGTGTGGTGGGGCCAATGAATAGCATAGCAAGAGGCTATGGCAGCTTGCACTAATTGAAATTCCTCTGTTAATAAGGATCTCTATCCAGCTCCTCATACTGTCAGCCTGAACTTCAAAGACTGAAAACGGCAGTGCATAAATGTGTTTTGCTATACCACAATGCAACTGTACATTTTAAATGTCTCTCTTTTGTCTTGCTATTTCTGTCCAGCCTCACATTAGTTGTTCTATCCTTCCTACAGAGGACAAAAGCAGAGTGCTGAAAACACCATCATTTGCCCAATCTTCCACTCTCCAGTCATTTCCCCAACCTGCACTCCGGTCAAACAAACAGCAATCACAGCCACTGCGCTAGCCCATGTCTCCAAGCAGGGCTACTCAGGCCCTCACATTCAATTCTGAAGAAAAATGACACTTTGCTTTCTGATGGGAAGAAAAGCCCTAGTGAAAGAGAAGAGGGCTAAAACTTCTCTCCTGGCTTGACTGTGACACAAAGGAAGGAGGGAGTCTGCAGCTGAATTAGGGTAGAGGCAGCCCCCGGGCACTCTAATTTAGATCATCCACTTTGTAATTCATTTTTCCGGAGTAAAAATGTCCTCTCCCCTTCTGGGATCTATCTTTTCAAGGGCCTGTTGGGAGTCATTTAACGCATGTGCTTCCAGCTCTCTGGCGGTAGGAGGTTTAGCCTGCATGTAATCTGAAAATGAAACTGTGAACGAACTCCTACCCACTCAGAGGTTAACTTTACTTAGGTCAGAATATTGCTAGAATAAAATGTATGAAATATACTTTGGCAAGATATTGAATAAAACGTTTCTATGTTGGTATCATTTTGGTGGAAATGAAACCAATGAGGTAGACTGAGACTATGTCTATGACCACAAGGCTCTACAGAGGGTGGTACGCTCAGCCGAACGCACCATTGGGTGCTCGCTGCCTGCCCTCAAGAACACCTACAACACCAGGTGTCACAGGAAGGCCAAGAAGACCATCAAGGACCCCGGCCTGTTCTCCCCGCTTCCATCACTCCGACGCGGGCAGTATAGGAGCATCATGGCAAAAACTGTCGGACAGGCCAATAGCTTCTACCCCCAGACCATCAGGTTGCTGAATAGCCACCACTAGGCAGCTACCTGCTCCCCATGTCCCCTCCCACTATGGACATTTATCATTGTTACAGCTGTAAATATGTATTATTATATTTATTATTGTTTCATTCACTTCTCATTTCTCCCCCTGCTGCTCCTTATGGACATTCCCCCTGGGACATTAACTTCTCACTTCTCCCCCTGCTCCTTCTTTATGGACATTCCCTCTGGGACATTAACTTCTCACTTCTCCCCCTGCTGCTCCTTATGGACATTCCCTCTGGGACATTAACTTCTCATTTCTCCCTCTGCTGCTCCTTATGGACATTCCCTCTGGGACATTAACTTCTCACTTCTCCCCCTGCTGCTTCTTTATGGACATTCCCTCTGGGACATTAACTTCTCACTTCTCCCCCTGCTGCTCCTTATGGACATTCCCTTTGGGACATTAACTTCTCACTTCTCCCCCTGCTGCTTCTTTATGGACATTCCCTCTGGGACATTAACTTCTCACTTCTCCCCCTGCTGCTCCTTATGGACATTCCATCTGGGACATTAACTTCTAATTTCTCCCCCTGCTGCTCCTTATGGACATTCCCTCTGGGACATTAACTTTTCACTTCTCCCCCTGCTGCTCCTTTATGGACATTCCCTCTGGGACATTAACTTCTAATTTCTCCCCCTGCTGCTCCTTATGGACATTCCCTCTGGGACATTAACTTCTCATTTCTCCCCCTGCTGCTCCTTATGGACACTCCCTCTGGGACATTAACTTCTCACTTCTCCCCCTGCTGCTCTCCTTATGGACATTCCCTCTGGGACATTAACTTCTCAATTCTCCCCCTGCTGCTCCTTATGGACATTCCCTCTGGGACATTAACTTCTCACTTCTCCCCCTGCTGCTCCCTTATGGACATTCCCTCTGGGACATTAACTTCTCACTTCTCCCCCTGCTGCTCTCCTTATGGACATTCCCTCTGGGACATTAACTTCTCACTTCTCCCCCTGCTGCTCCCCTTATGGACATTCCCTCTGGGACATTAACTTCTCACTTCTCCCCCTGCTGCTCCCTTATGGACATTCCATCTGGGACATTAACTTCTCACTTCTCCTCCTGCTGCTCCCCTTATGGACATTCCATCTGGGACATTAACTTCTCACTTCTCCCCCTGCTGCTCCTTATGGACATTCCCTCTGGGACATTAACTTCTCACTTCTCCCCCTGCTGCTCTCCTTATGGACATTCCCTCTGGGACATTAACTTCTCACTTCTCCCCCTGCTGCTCCCTTATGGACATTCCCTCTGGGACATTAACTTCTCACTTCTCCCCCTGCTGCTCCCCTTATGGACATTCCATCTGGGACATTAACTTCTCACTTCTCCCCCTGCTGCTCCCCTTATGGACATTCCCTCTGGGACATTAACTTCTCACTTCTCCCCCTGCTGCTCCCCTTATGGACATTCCATCTGGGACATTAACTTCTCACTTCTCCCCCTGCTGCTCCCCTTATGGACATTCCATCTGGGACATTAATTTCTCACTTTTCCCCCTGCTGCTCCTTATGGACATTCCCTCTGGGACATTAACTTCTCACTTCTCCCCCTGCTGCTCCCCTTATGGACATTCCCTCTGGGACATTAACTTCTCACTTCTCCCCCTGCTGCTCCCCTTATGGACATTCCATCTGGGACATTAACTTCTCACTTCTCCCCCTGCTGCTCCCCTTATGGACATTCCATCTGGGACATTAACTTCTCACTTCTCCCCCTGCTGCTCCCCTTATGGACATTCCATCTGGGACATTAACTTCTCACTTCTCCCCCTGCTGCTCCCCTTATGGACATTCCATCTGGGACATTAACTTCTCACTTCTCCCCCTGCTGCTCCCCTTATGGACATTCCATCTGGGACATTAATTTCTCACTTTTCCCCCTGCTGCTCCTTATGGACATTCCCTCTGGGACATTAACTTCTCATTTCTCCCCCTGCTGCTCCTTATGGACATTCCCTCTGGGACATTAACTTCTCACTTCTCCCCCTGCTGCTCCCCTTATGGACATTCCATCTGGGACATTAACTTCTCACTTCTCCCCCTGCTGCTCCCTTTATGGACATTCCATCTGGGACATTAACTTCTCACTTCTCCCCCTGCTGCTCCCTTTATGGACATTCCCTCTGGGACATTAACTTCTCTTTTTGACCTGCACTGTAAGAGCTCGGAGCATAAGAATTTCACTGTACTCTGCAATTACATCTGTGACCTTGTGCATGTGACTAATAAACTCATCTAATCTAATGGTATATTATATTGCCATATTAAATCAAATTACACCTTGCAAGGAAAAATACAACAGTCAGCTAACACCATTCCATTCCAGGCCGAAAACTCGAATGAATTCAAAATCCAGTTCCACCATTAATTCCACTCCTTTCCCAGAGCTGTGGTTAGACTGTAGTCTACTGGGTCCTACAGGTTCCTATAGGATGGAGTAGAAGGTCTGCCTCACAGAACCGCCGGCCCCTCGCCTCTGACACGCCATCATTTCATTTAGACAAGTGTTATTAAAATCCACTTAGCAGTGCTGTGAGAGCTACACTATGGAAACTATGCAATGGGCCTTGGAAAGTTGAACCTAAACATCTGCTTTGAATCTGTTTAAAAATGAGCCCTTTTCATTAATCTGTCTCACTCGTCCCCTGCATGTCAAAGAGGGTGAGTATGGGGACAGAGGGAGAGACGAAGGAATAGAGGGGAATAGAGAGAGAGACAAGTAGCTCTTGTCCTTTAAAAAAGAAATGAACATGCCAAACCTTAATGTATAGAAATATGAAATGCTCTTTTCCAGAACAGTATTGAGCCAGGCCTGATCATTAACCCAGAATGTCAAGTCAGTCATTTATATTCAGATTGTCTACTAAGCAATCAATTCAATACACATCAGCAATAGTCAGGCTTAAAGAGTTCAGGCTAGTCATGCCACTGAAATGAATGAGTAGCGATCAAACATGGATAAATCTGAGTGAGATTGAAACACAGTTGCTGCAGAAATCACACATTCGATAAATACATCAATAAGTAAATGAGTGAATTAATGACAGAATGAATGAATGAAAGAAGAAGCAAAGAGGAGAGCGGAAACTAAGAGAGTTGACGACGTCTCCTAATGGCACAGGAGCAGTCCACTGCACCACGACCACAACATGACACAAACACACTCACCATCCACCACATCATCCTCATCAAGACATGCATTCACAGACAAACAAAACCCAGCATCAGCATAGACTACACATGCATATCTAAAGATACTGACAATAAACTGCATTGGTGGATACAGATTCATATATTATACTACATATTTCAATAGCCTACTCACTTTATTTTTGTTGTTGTCTGAAAGTATTCCTTCAAATGTAAATGTCAAAAAAAGCATAATAGTATGCTTATAAGCAGTGTAATGTCAGCCCCACATATAAACTAAATAACTACTTAAAAGAACCTTCACTGTACACAAGTAAAATATGAACTTACAAGATTTCATCGTTCTGGAACTCCAAGACCCCGTGAGTATCTTCAAAGTCCTCTCCACCTCCGCGTGCTGTGCCCTCCACAGTCTTGTAGGGCACCATGACGACCCCACGTGCCCCCGATGTACGCAGCACCTTCACCTCCATGGTACCCACGCTCTCACTCACGTGCGCCACCGGCTCCTCGAACGTGAAGATGCCGGCGTGGTCGTCATCAAAGATGGTCACGGTTGCCGTGGCGGGCAGACCGAGACAGGCCACCGCCTCCACGTGATTGGTCTCTGGGTTCTCTACCTCCTCCCCCTCTGCCAGCAGCACTTTGACGTTGCTCAGATGGATCAGGAAGTTCTCGTCCTCCTCAAAGATGTCATCATCGATAATACCCACACGGATCTCTTTCTGGGTCTCTCCGGGCTTGAACACCACCACCCCTTCGGTAAATTCGTAGTCCGAGCCCGCGTTGGCTGATCCATCCTCCGTACGGAATTCCACCGACACAGTCTTGGTCAGGTCGCCACCTCGGCGTAGCACGTTCACTGCCACTGTGCCGCAGTTCTCCAGGCACTGGTAGGAGCCGGGGTCAAAATAGATCTTGGAGACGGGGTCGTTATCAGCCACATCAGAGCGGACCTCGTGCAGGCTGATGGCCTTGCGGGCCTGGTCGGCTGCATGCTTCTTCAGGATGTTCCCAGCGCCGGTCATGAGCCTGGTGGCCTGGCAGCGGTAGAAGGCCCTGCTCTTCTGCTGCGAACTCAATACCTGGTAGTTGGCCAGTTCAATCAGCTGCTCCACCTCCTTATCTGGGTGCTTCTGCTTCAGCTCCTTGAGGATCTTGGCCATGTCGCGCCGGGTCTCCTCCTCATCCAGGTCCTTCACGTTCAGGTCCAGCCCCAGAGGCCCGTCCAGGAAGTCCGCCGCGTGAGAGTTGAGCATCTTCCCATCCATCTCAATGTCGACTTTGGACGGGAGCGGGCGGTCACCCTCGGTCTCAATGATCATGCCCCGCTGCTTGCCGGTACGGTAGCGCTTGTAGACGTACTTGTAGAAGAGCAGGCGTCGGTCAGCGACCCAGGCGAACAACACGCAGATGGGGAAGAAGAAGAGGGTGAGCAGGCCCTCCCATACCTGCACTATGCCAGGAGAGATGACAGCCAGGATCAGGTAGAGCCATATGTAGGCGAAGATGCTCCAGGTGGCTGTGACGAAGAAGACGCGCAGGTGCTTGACCTTACGGACCTCCCCGTCGGGCACCACCCACACACAGATGCCGATGATGACAAACATGTTGAAGGCGGCGCTGCCCACGATAGTGCTGGGGCCCAAGGCTCCCGCATCAAAACCGTGTCCACAAACCTCAATGACGGACAGTAGGATCTCAGGGGCACTCGAACCCAGGGCCATGAGCGTGAGGTTGGACACTGTCTCGTTCCAGATCCGCACGGTAGTGGTGGTGGTCTCTCCGTTGGGTCTCTTAATAGTGATCTCTTTCTCCTGAGAGGTGATGACCTCGATGGACGCCATGAAACGGTCAGCGATGATGGACACTCCGAGGAACATGTACACCAGGGCCACGAAGTAGACTGTAGCCCGTGCCACTTTGTCCCCGAACGAGGGATTCTGAGGTTCCCAGACAGGCAGAATCACCCCTTTTTCGCATGCTGTGCCTGCTGTAGTGCACACAGTAATGTTGCTGCTGGCAGTAGGGGACACAAACTGATCCAAGTCCACATCCGAGGACATAGCCGTCACATGTTGGAATTTGAGGAACAGGATCGCTACGACAACCACGAACCGAAGGCCAAGGGAGAGAATGGGGGAGATCTGAAAGTGTCCCATGATTCTGGAGTGGTTCACTTCCTCTGCTTCCTAAACCTGCAGAGAGGGGGGAAATGAAGGGGTTGGAATGACTGGAAATGTAACACAATTTGCTCTCATTGTAATAATAGTGTTAAAACAATGTAGTAATTCACGTCAATGATATAATATAACCATAGTATACATTTCATATCAATTGCATATTGGTGGATAATTCCCCTGGTGAGTAGCTGTGATGCCTATAAGAGAACCAACCATATAGGGTCTGCCTCTTGGTTGGAGGGAATGGAGGAAGCAGCAGATTCATTTTTACTGATTCTCTGCAGGGATGAGGACATTTCACATATTTCATATGCTTTGTAGGGAACATTATGCAGATATGTCACATGCATTGCAGTTTATGGTCGATTGATTGCATCCAGAATATTTTACAAGGCTCTATAACAGGGATGGGCAACTTTCATGGGGGTGGAGGCCACAAAAACATCTGAACTCATCATGAGGGGCTGGCTTGTGGGTCTGCGTATACACATCCATACCAACATACGCAGTCCGAGTCAGACTTCGACTTTTTGGGGCCCTAAGCGGGCATTTTGGGCGTCCCCCACCTTGCGAGCAAAACATTCTAGTGGCCGCCCTCTTAACAGCCTAGAAATAAATAAAAAATTATGTTTGCGTTAATTTCCTGCAAATCTACACAGTTTGCCATGGGGTGTATAAATGTTGCTGTTTTAAAGCACATTTGCTGCAATTCTACACATTTTGCCATGGGGCAGAGATTTTTTAGGGGTGTTTTACAGCTAATTTCCTATAATTCTTCACGTTTTACCATAAGGTGGAGAGAAATGTTTGCCGTATTTAATATGATATCTGAGTAAGATTGACTAACAAAATCAATGGGGGCCCCAGGTGGGTAATTCGACCATGATTACTACAAGTTTAGATAGCTGGACTAATTTATTAATACATTTAAAAAAAATAGGGCTAATTGAGTGACAAGAAAAACTGCTGATGCACAAACAAATTTCGGGAATTGCATCTTGTCTATTCTTCTATCCTAACTAACTCTCAACAGTAAATTGAGACCCCGACTGAGTTCCTAAAAAAACTCTAGTTGCCCATCCCTGCTCTATAATGACCGGTTCCCCGACCTTTGAAATAAGAGGGGAGAGAGAAGATCTTGAGTGTGCATTGCCTGCTAAATACGATGAGCCTCCGCGGGTAAGGGAAGCATCCAGTGAAGCGGGAGTGATGCGACACTACTCACCGGACTGGACAACTCAGCATCAATGTAGTCAGAAAAGAAGTAGACACGCAAAGATCTAGGCAAGATTATAATAGACTGATGAAGACCCAAGGGTCGAAACGTTGTTATGAGTAAAATTACCCAGGAGAATGAGCAGCAATGTGCGGCGTTTTCTTTTCTGTTTTCCAAGATTATGATAGACTACTTTACCATATAATTTAAATTTAAGCCATTTTTTCCATAGGCATATTTTCACAATGATGAATTATTGTTTTACATAGCTCTATATTAAAATGAACTTGAATAAGAAATTAATAAAACAGTAGGCTAAATATGATAACTAATCATTTAGGTCTAGTTTATCAATCTGTTGAGCATATATAATAAATAAATTATGGAGGGATGGCCACGCCGTGTATAGCCTACAATTTTGTGCCGCCTTCAGTGCATCTTTACCGGGTTGAACGCTTACGATTCCTGTCAGATTTACAATAGAAAGGCTACTTGTAAATGGACGGTTTTGTGATTTCTATTGTTTTACATGTTACCATCAATTTATTACATTTTATATATTAATGACTAGACCTACAGAAAATTCAATAGAAAACACAAATTTCCTAATCCACAGATTGAATCCGCATTTAAGAAATCCCCATCACCACAATGCAACCGCACAACCTGCACAATTAACAAGCATAAGACTACGTGAATGCATTTTGCGCAATGGAGTGGCGCAAATGGGTTCTTATTTACCTTATATAGCCAACTATTGCCGACACGAATCAATCTATGCGGGTTTGGGCTATGTGAAGGCACGTTGTACACAACTTTCACTTCCATATCGGTATCTGGAAACATGGCAATGCTGTTTAGCGCAAACGACCACGTCTTCTTGTGGCAGGCCGGAGAGCAAGGAAGCGCAAGAAGGAATACCAATACCTACAAATTGAGGTATATATAGTCTCAATAGAAGTCTCCATCAAGGCTTTACCATTTTGATTTTAGACAGAATAGTCTACTAATCCCAGTAGATCCGTATAAAATAGAATAACCTATGCGGAATGGTATAGGTTAGCCAAGACATGCGGTAACATTCTGTCTTCGAAGTAAGCTCTCCGCCGCTCCATCGACTATTGAGTGATCGCCTGGACTAAACTTGCTGTGAGAAGATAGTGCCACACAAATACCCAATATTGATATGTTAATGATAACAATAGCAACACAATCATACCTTTTCTAAGACGCAACGGCAAGATCCACAGGCAGAATAAGTCAGCAATAGTAGTTGTTGTAGCCTAGACGTGAAAATGCCAAGAGAGAGCTGCAAGAGCCGTCAGTAGTAAAGAGCCTATTACAGCTCACAATCGTCTCGGGTTATATAGGAGATCAAGGCGAGATACCTAGGTGAAAAAAAAACAGTTAAAGATTCCCCTACACTCGCAGTTTTCCACGACCTGTATGAGATGATCAGATAACTGATGCTTTATCAGAGAATCTGCATATCGGAGACCAAAAAGGTGCACTGAGAGTTCTCTCTCTCTCTCTCTCTCTCTCTCTCTCTCTCTCTCTCTCTCTCTCTCTGGCCACAGAGCTCCGCGCACAGACAGACCGAGACCTAGTCCAACCTGAGTTTAGAACTCGGGCTGCTTCGGTGGAGGCGGACAAACTCCCGGGTAGGCTCTTTCCCACAGCTATCCCGCTTTGATACCGTCCTATTCAGATTGCATTTAGAAATAGCGGAGGGAAACGAGACTAGCGATGCGGCCCGCTGCCAACCCGCCTATCAACACCAAGATCCTCCCATTGCGCAACTGTAAATACTTGTTGTAACGTTGTATGCATTGTAATTAGGCCCACATTTCAATAAACATTGTCATTATAATGTAGCCTTCTACAGCATAGGCCCACACGAGTTTCCTTATTTTTGGAATAACGTAGGCTACCATAATATATTGATGCTGATCTAATGGATTGCTTTGTGATGTGGTGAGTCTTGTCATGTTGGTAACTCAACTCGCTCTTTTGACCTATTAACAACTGTGAGACCTCAGAGATTTAAATAGCACAGGGCCACTCATACATTTTTTCGATGGCAAAGTAGTTTGGAATAGGTCTCTTGTCTACATTTTTATGGTATTTGACCCTCAAAGGTATAGACAAACCTACTTAAAACGGTCACTCAAATTGATGATTTTGCTGGTGCGTAAAGCGTGCTGTCATAGCTATACATTCGCTGACGCCATCCAAGCAAACCGGAAACATTCCCAGAACATTATCTAAGGTTCCTAATAAATTCTAGTTAGGATGTTATCTAACATTAGGGTGATAACATCCCAAAAACATATAAATTAATGCTTTGGATAACAACATGTATTTTTTCTCATAAAAAAAAAGAAATATCCTTGGGATGTTCTCAGAACATTCACCCCAAAGTTCTCATTAGGTTTCCAGGTAATGTAATAACACAATGTACCAGTAATATTTTTCTTTCAAAACAAAATTGGTGCTGTTAAAGTTCCAGTAACACAAAAACTCTCCAGACCTATGGATGATTATGGAAAGTTTGAATAAAACATTTGCCTGATGTTACAAAAACGTTCCCAGAACACATCATGTCTGTTCTTTAAAGCTTCCCAGAATGTTTCATTAGGTTGTGGGAACAATCTGGTGGGAACATTGTATGTTTCCAAAAACACAAGAACTGTCCAGTTGTGCGGATTATTCTACAAAGTTTCCTTTAAGGTGCAAAAAAACATTTACCTGATGTTACAAGAATGTTCCCAGAACACATTTAGTCTGTTCTTTAAAGGCTCCAAGAAGTATTATTTAGGTTGTGGGAACATTGTGAGGATATGTCAAGAGATAGGTTCCCAAAACACTAAAACTGTCCAGTTGTTTATTTTTTTATAATTTTTTTTTCACCTTTATTTAACCAGGTAGGCTAGTTGAGAACAAGTTCACATTTACAACTGATAAAGCAAAGCAGTGCAAGATAAACAACAACACAGAGTTACACATGGAATAAACAAGTGTACAGTCAATAACATAATAACATTTTTTTAAAGTCCTATATAGAGTGTGTGCAAATTGCATGAGGAGGTAAGGCAATAAATAGGAAGTAATTACAATTTAGGAGATTAACACTGCAGTGATAGATGAGCAGATGGTGATGTGCAAGTAGAAATACTGGTGTGCAAAAGAGCAGAAAAGTAAATAAAAACAATATGGGGATGAGTTAGGTAGTTTGGGTGGGCTATTTACAGGTGGGCTATGTACAGCTGCAGCGATCGGTTAGCTGCTCAGATAGCTGATGTTTAGAGTTAGTGAGGGAAATATAAGTCTCCAGCTTCAGCGATTTTTGCAATTAATTCCAGTCATTAGCAGCAGAGAACTGGAAGGCGGCCAAATTAGGTGTTGGCTTTGGAGGTGACCAGTGAGATATACCTGCTAGAGCACGTGCTATGGGTGGGTGTTGTTATCATGACCAGTGAGCTGAGATAAGCCGGAGCTTTACCTAGCATAGACTTGTAGATGACCTGGAGCCAGTATGTCTGGCGACGAATATGTAGCGAGGGCCAGCCGACTAGAGCATACAGGTTGCAGTGGTGGGTGGTATAAGGGGCTTTGGTGACAAAACGGATGGCACTGTGATAGACTGAATCCAGTTTGCTGAGTAGACTATTGGAAGCTATTTTGTAAATGACATCGCCGAAGTTGAGGATCGGTAGGATAGTCCGTTTTTATATGAGATGCTGATATTTAGATAATGTTTGTATCAGGTTGCATAAACATTCATTTTATTTTCAAGAATGTTGACAGAACAGCCTTTCTGAGTTCTTTAAAGGTTCCCAGAACATTTGGGAGCAGTGTGGGTACATTACAAGAGATAGATTCCCAAAACACAAAATATGCTCAGTTCTGATGACATTCATAAAATGTTTAAGATAGGCTGCACAGGACATTCATATAATGTCATGATGAATTAAAGGATGAATGAATGACATTTATTTAGGGTATGGGTTTGTATTTCACAGTATTTTACTGTAATTACAAGCAAGCAGGTTGGCTGCTTGATGAATTGTTTATGCATTACAGCATATTAATGCGTATTTGGTGTTTTATATCACTTGCACTTCAAGAGGTCTTAACAAAGTCTTCCAAACTGACAGTGGCTACAGGGCAAAACAGACCAAAAGGACAAGGGAAAATGCTCAACCATTTAAGGTTTAAGACTGTCTGCCAATCTAATCTATCCCCTATACATTTTTAATTGATAGGGCACTATAACCACATAGGAGTTAAATTGGTACATTATTCTCACTAAAAGCTTCAACAAATATAGCTATTAACAACAATAACATGCCCCTACTAGTTGTATCCATCGAGGACCACTTTGAAAACAAACATTTTAATTAATACTTTCAAGTGATTTCCTCTGGGTCCACATTGTTCCCTTTGTTGGATATGTCTGTTACCCCAAATAAATTCAATTCAAAAGGTTGTTGGCACTCCAAAGATATGGTACGGTACTGTATTCTGTGGGGTGGAATTACAGTACCATTTGAAATACAACAATTTTCCCACAAAGCACAATAATTTACAGTATGCTGCCGTTAAACGTTTCAGAGTTTTTTACTGTTGATAATACCGAACATTATGGTATACATTACAGCGTCACAGTGTATGAAAAGCAGCATGCGTTTTATTTTGATATAGCTTGGCATCTTCACATTTTCTCCCTTAGGCTGCTACTTCTTTAATTGTTTAAATGTTCTCTCATTCTGTATTTCAGAATATCTCATAATATCTTTCTCTTTCTTAATTGTATTACAGTGGACTAAACACCAAGCTCTGATAGACTAATCAATTAACAGTGACAGAAGAGTCAAGCACCATAAGTGAACCTTGGGGTTGGAAAAGGTGTTGTTATGATGATCATAGTACTGTTTTGATATCCAGGACAATGTACATGTGGCAGTGGGTGCGAATCCAACTTTTCTGGATCTTTCTTTCCCAGCAATAAAGGTCCTGAAGCTTCTGTGCATCTGTTTCTTTACCTTTACGCACACATTTGTGGTCTCCTTCCCTTCATGTTTCTCACTGTCAGTTGTGAATGATAATTCTTCTAGTTTTACAGGTGAAAAGCCTACCTGTGTATTTTGCCTAGTGTTGCATGCTGTTGAGTTTTGGCAACATGAGTAGTGGTGTTTTTGTCTTACAGTAACTTTGCACTATGCTATTATATTGGGTTCTGTTACGTAGAAAACTGTGATCATGCAGACATTGATTCAGCATTGATCAAACGCTATTAAATGAATACCATTTTGCCAGAGTAGCCTGTTCTCTAGGAGAAGAGCAGAGACTGTGCATAAAGTCGAGAATAAACACATGCGCAGAACGTGATCCGCACATGTGCAGAAGCGTCGGGACCTTTAGCGCTTGGAATAAAAGGTCAGGGACAAGCCAGCCACTCTGTTTACATATTGGTTATATATATTTTGAGATGTGGCCACTGTATACAGTAAATATGTACTGTATTCATACTATGACTCTTCCAGTCCATGAAATGCCCACAGCCCTCATATGACATGCTTGCTAAAATGTTTTATCTAGTTCTTCAATGATAGATGGAACAGACAAGGTTAACTTTAATTCTATACAAGTAAAGACCAACAAAATCCATGAAATGAAATGTACACAGGCTCCAAGACGGAAAAAAAAGCATATGGCTCTTGAATACTTAAAGAAATTGTCAGCATTTGTGGTTTTCCTACAAGAGTTACATTTCAAAATAGGAGAAAATGAATATTTAAAGAAAAGCTGGGTTGGAGAGGCCTTTGCTGCCACCTACTGTAGTAACAGCAGAGCCGTAGGCATCCTGATAAATAAGAGTAATACTTTTCAAGAATTTACTTTGCTTTAAAATCAAAGGAAATTTGTATTAAAACGGAAACAATTTCTCTCTGCCCCAAGGCAAAAAGAGTGGAATTGCATGAAATGTGGTATAAAATTGTGAAATGTTCTCTCTGCTCCATGGCAAAAATGTGTATAACTGCAGAAAACTTTATTTAAAACTGCATTTTCACTAGACCCCATAGAAACACGTTTTACTTTATTTTTATCTCTGTTGTCAAGAGTGGGGCCACTAAAATGTTTTTCCCACGAAGTGGGTGAGTGTGGGGGGGGGGGGGGGGGGCCCAACCAAATCTCACTAGGGCCCCCGAAATGTAACAGGTATCACTATTGGTTAACAGGAATATAATCTACATTTATTTGCAGATGATCTCTTGATATACCTGACCAATATTGAAAACTCAATCCCCTCCTTGCTAAAACTATTTTCAGAATACTCAAAAATCTCAGGATATATAATGAATTGAGAAAAAAACAAAACAATCTTCCTAAGTCTGCAGATGGTTTTAACCTACCAGACGTGGATTGTATCAACTCGCCACCCAAGGCTTTTACTTGTGACATATAGTTTTATGGATTAAAGAGGAATAATGGGTAGATATATACTTACAAGCCCTTAACCAACAATGCAGTTCAAGAAAGAATAAAAATATAATAAAAAGTAACACAATAAAATAACAATAATGAGGCTATATACAGGGGGTACCGGTACTGAGTCAATGTGCGAGGATACACGTTAGTCGAAGTCATTTGTACATGTAGGTAGGGGTAAAGTGACTATGCATGCATAATAAACAGTGAGTAGTACTCGCCACTACAGCCCCATCAATGTTAATGGGGGCCTGTTTGGCCCAGCTTTTCCTGTAGTCCACAATCAGCTCCTTTGTCTTGCTCACATTGAAGGAGAGGTTGTTATCCTGGCACAACATTACCAGGTCTCTAACCTCCTCCCTATAGGCTGTCTCATCGTTGTCGGTGTTGTGTCGTCAACAAACTTAATGATGGTGTTGTAGTCGTATTTGGCCATGCAGTCATGGATGTACAGGGAGTACAGGAGGGGACTGAGCATGCACCCCTGAGGGGTCCAGTGTTGAGGATCAGCATGGCAGACGTGTTGTTGCCTACCCTTACCACCTGGGGGTGGCCCGTCAGGAAGTCCGGGATCTAGTTGCAGAGGGAGGTGTTTAGTCCCAGGGTACTGAGCTTAGTGATGAGCTTTGTGGGCATTATGGTGTTGAACGCTGAGCTGTAGTCAATGAACAGCATTCTCACATAGGTGTTCCTTTTTTCCAGGTGTAAAAGGAAGGTGTGGAGTGCGATTGAGATTGCATCATCTATGGATTCGTTGGGGCGGTATGCAAATTGGAGTGGGTCTAGGGATGATGCTGTTGATGAGCATGCATCGAAGGGGAAGGCCCTTTCCTGTTTCAGCATGATAATGCCCCCATGCACAAAGCGAGGTCGATACAGAAATGGTTTGTCAAGGTCAGTGTGGAAGAACTTGACTGGCCTGCACAGAGCCCAGACCTCATGAGATGTTCGACGAGCAGGTGTCCACATACTTTTGGCAATGAAGTGTATATGCAACGTTAAAGTTTCCTGACATAAAATGTAGAAATGAAATATTTTGGACATCAGAGCAATCTAGAGGGAATCCTATTTGAGTGAGCAAAGAATATTCATTTAATAGGTTAGGTATAAACTCAGCAAAAAAATAAACGTCCTCTCACTGTCAATTGCGTACATTTTCAGCAAACTTAACATGTGTAAATATTTGTATAAACATAAGATTCAACAACTGAGACATAAACTGAACAAGTTCCACAGACATGTGACCAACAGAAATGGGACAATGTGTCCCTGAACAAAGGGGGGGTCAAAATCTAAAGTAACAGTCATTATCTGGTGTGGCCACCAGCTGCATTAAGTACTGCAGTGCATCTCCTCCTCGTGGACTGCACCAGATTTGCCAGTTCTTGCTGTGAGATGTTACCCCACTCTTCCACAAAAGCACCTGCGAGTTCCTGGACATTTCTGGGGGGAATGGCCCTAGCCCTCACCCTCCGATCCAACAAGTCCCAGACATGCTCAATGGGATTGAGATCCAGGCTCTTCGCTGGCCATGGCCAACACTGACATTCCTGTCCTGCAGGAAATCACGCGCAGAATGAGCAGTATGGCTGGTGGCATTGTCATGCTGGAGGGTCATGTCAGGATGAGCCATCACCCCTGGTGAGACTAAACCGCAGCTCGTCAGTGAAGAGCACTTTTTGCCAGTCCTGTCTGGTCCAGCGACGGTGGGTTTGTGCCCATAGACGTTGTTGTTGCCAATCTGTACTTGTCTCGCAGGTGTGATGTTCGGATGTACCGATCCTGTGGATGTACCAATCCACTGTGAGGACAATCAGCTGTCCGTCCTGTCTCCCTGTAGTGCTGTCTTACGTGTCTCACAGTATGGACATTGCAATTTATTGCCCTGGCCACATCCTGCAGTCCTCATGTCGCCTTGCAGAATGCCTAAGCCAAGTTGCACACAGATGAGCCCCTGGGTGTTTTTCAGAGTCAGTAGAAAGGTCTAAGTTGTCATAACTGTGATCTTTTATAGACAGGGTCCTGAAAAATATACTTTTTTTTTCTGAGTTTACAAAGATGAGGAGTATTTCTGTCTGTAATAAAGCCTTTTAGTGATGAAAAACTCATCCTGTTTGGCTGGGCCTGGCTCCCCAGTTGTAATGATGTACATTGAGAGTCGGGAAGCAAGTTCAAGGAGTGAATACATTTAATAAATAAATGAACAAAACTAGAAACACAAACAACGCACTGCCATGAACAGCAACAGTAACAACAAGGGAGGAAACCAAAGGGAGTGACATATAAAGGTTAGGTAATCAAAGAGGTGATGGAGTCCAGGTGAGTAATTATGCGCGTAACGCTGGTGACAGGTGTGCGCCCTAATGAGCAGCCTGGTGACATAGATGCCGGAGAGGGAGCACACGTGACAGTACCCTCTCCCCGATGCACGGCTCCAGCCGCAGGACGCAGACCAAGATGACCATCCCGGGGATCAGGAGCGGACCGGTCACCTCTGCTAAGGCGCGGGAACCTGTCGATCCGGCTCAGGCACGGGAGCATGACGACCTAGAGTGCCGGAGAGAGAGCATACGTGACTCGTACCCCCTCCCCGGAGCGTTCGGCTTTAGCCGCAGGACGCCAACCACAGGGACGATCCCCGGGATCCGGAGCGGACCAGTCCCCTCCGCTGAGGAGCAGAAACCTGACGAACCAGTTGAGGAGTGAGAGCCTGATGACCTGGCTGAGACCTCCCAGATTGCCTCGGTTGAGGGACTGGAACATGTTCAGCCAGCTTAGGCATGGGAGCCTATCGAACCCATTGAGGAATGGGAGCCTACAAACCGGCTGAGGCCTCCCAGGTAGCTCCGGCTCCGGCTCCGGCTCCAACCCCACGACCCAACATCACTCCAACACAAAAAAAACACTCCCTGATGCTTCCCTTTGTTGAGTCGTCATTCTGTAACGCCCTAATGAGCAGCCTGGTGACCTGGAGGCCGGAGATGGAGCACACGTGACACCAGTGGGTGGGCTTATGCCCTCCAACGCCCACCTATGGCTGCACCCCTGCCCAGTCGTGAAATCCATAGACTAGGACCTAATTAATTAATTTTGATTGACTGATTTCCTTATATGAACCCTAACTCAATAAAATCTTTGACATTTTTGCATGTTGCGTTAATATTTTTGCAAACCTTATTCTTTTTTAAATTCTTCAACCTTTGTCATGTTGGTTGTTGATCATTGCTAGACAGCCATAGATTTCTAAGCCAATTTAAATCAAAACTGTAACTGGGCAACTCAGGAAAAATATACTCTGATATGTGATATTGTAACGCACTCTATGCGTAGTGGGTGCAGAGTCAGGTGCAGGAAGCAGAGTGTAAAGAACAATGTTACACGAAACAGGTGTAACCAATAAGACAAAACCAACAGAAAAGGGAAAAGCTAGTGGCAGCTAGTAGAAGAGGAGCCACCGATCCCGGTGGGAGTCGTGACAATATGTGGTTGTCCCACCTAGCCATCTTAAGATCAATGCACTAACTGTAAGTGAGTCTGGATAACCGGGTCTGCTAAATGACTCAAATGTAAATTGTAATGCTGTCTTGGTAAGTAACTTCAATATATAATTGGCCTTGCGTTTTAGGTTATTGTCCTGCTGAAAGGTGGATTTGTCTCCCAGTGTCTGTTGGAAAGCAGACTGAACCAGGTTTTCCTTTTCCCGTGCTTAGCTCTATTCCTTTTCTTTTCATCCTAAAAAACTCCCTAATTCTTGCTGATGACAAGCATACCCTTAACATGATGCAGCCACCACCATGCTTGAAAATATGAAGAGTGGTACTCAGGGATGTATTTCCCCAAACATAACGCTTTGTATTCAGGACAAAAAGTTAATTTCTTCGCCACATTTTTTGCAGTATTACTTTAGTGCCTTATCGCAAACAGAATGCATGTTTTGGATTATTTTATTCTGTACATGCTTCCTTATTTTCAATCTGTCATTTAGGTTAGTATTGTGGAGTAACTACAATGTTGTTGATCCATCCTCAGTTTTCTTCTATCACAGCCATTATACTTGGTTTATAATCACCATTTGCCTCATGGTGAAATCCCTGAGTGGTTTCCTTCCTGTCCGTCAACTGAGTTACGAAGGACGCCTGTGTAGGGCAGCCCCTGAAGTGACTCTTCTTATAAACAGTATACAAGAATTTCCTCTGTGTTGTCTTAGGAATTCAGCATTCTCTGTGTGGATCTTGCCAACCCCATTGTCTTACCTCTGAGAACAGAGGTTACATCATGTAGGTCTGATATTTGATTGGATGTTAACTTTACAGCAATACCATTGGTCAACAACTCATATTTTGAATCCAAACAACTCAGATGCTTATTAAAAGGTCTTAGATTCATTGTCCTTTCTCTTTTATGTTCTTGACATGCTGTGGTGAGATACCTACACTCTTTCTTTCTCTCTCTCCCTCTACCATGAGCTATGGGCCGTGGGGTACAGAGATTGGGTAGTTATTCAAAAATCATGTTAAACACCATTATTGCACACAGAGTTAGTCCATGCAATTAATTATCTGACTTGTAAAGCAGATGTTTACTCCTGAACTTATTTAGGCTTGCCATGACAAAGGGGCTGAATACTTATTGACTCAAGATATTTCAGCTTTTCATTTTGTATTAAAAAAAAACAATATCTTATTTTACCTTTATTTAACTAGGCAAGTCAGTTAAGAACAAATTCTTATTTTCAATGACGGCCTAGGAACAGTGCGTTAACTGCCTGTTCAGGGGCAGAATGACACATTTGTACCTTGTCAGCTCAGGGGTTTGAACTTGCAACCCTCCAGTTGCTAGTCCACCACTCTAACCACTAGGCTACCCTGTCGCCCCATCTAATAACATAATTCCACTTTGACATTATGGGGTATTGTAAAATCTAGATGTAATCCATTTAAAATTCAGGCTGTAACACAACAAAATGTGTAAAAAGTCAAAGGGTGTGAATACTTTCTGAAGGCACTGTACTACATGAAAAATTGCTTAAAGTATGAGTAGGAGGCAACACAATGGGTACTTCTGAAAGAACACATGGAGATGGTAGCCTTTGACCAATTTATTCAAACAGGTTTGTCTTTGGTCTTCATGGCTTCATTGATGGTTTTCGGGAAACATCTTTTAGATGGTTTAACTAAGGTACAAACAGAAATAAGACAAAGATATTATAAAGCAGTTGCACAGGCGCAATAAAGGTAAATGTATTTATACAAACGGAGGTATTAAGTGCTACACAAATAGCAGCCTTACGACAACAAAAATGGGCTTTGAATATAGCCTTCAAATAGCACTGTACAAAGGGACTGTACATTATTTATAATGAGAGATACCTGGAGAAAATCGGAACTCTCTGAAATGAAAATGCATGGCCCTCCCTTCAGTAAAATAAATTTTTACCCAATCCTCCCTTAAAAAGAAACAAGTGACCATCCCCTATACCCAGAATAATAATTAAAACAGAATGTGGCAGAGACCGTGCCTACCGTTGACCCTCACTCCTAGGACAGACCAGAGCCTTAGACATGCATTTTTATCAACTGTTCTTTGTTTTCTAAGCATTACATGGCAAAGTAGCCAGAAGGTTGTGGATTCGCAGACCACCACGGACAAGGGTAGGGGTAAAAAGATCTCCATTATAATATAAGTACCTTTTATAAACACATTTTACATGACTGGAGAAAAGCTAAATAAAATGTAATACCACAAAAGAGCATGACAACGAATGAGCACATGCTGCAGCACCGGAGACGTTTTGACCTCTATACAGGCTGTTGTTAAAAAAGAGGATAGTCTTAGTTTGGAACAGTGCTAAATTTGTCTTTCTACTGTAAAATGCTAAATTCATCAATGAATTCAAGAAAAAGCCATTTGTTTTTTTTAACACTGCAGCCACATATCATTCATTTGGGTAACTCTAATTTTCTAATTTGTTATATTTTATTCCATGATACTGTTGTTACAAAATAGATTTGTGTGGACTGTGATTAGGGCATGGGAATATAAGAGCACCTGTTGGGCTAAATGAACAAACTAGGTATGCATAGCTCACTGCATGATCCTCAACCAAAGAATGGCCAAATGACAGTATAACCTAATAAGGTATTTTATTCATTTCATTATTTTTTAATTCTAAGTAGTACTTTTTAAAATGTCATATTATCCCGCCTAAATACGAAACTTATAGGCATGTTGATGTGTTGTTGAAATGCTGAGCGCTCCTACCAGCCTGTAGCGTGTCACAAATGCTTCACAATGTATTTCTTAAATAGCAGGCTATATCCTAGCTTTCAAATAATACTAATATAGTCAAAGTATATATTTTTGTTAGAATACCTGGCTTAGGATACCTGGCTTGCTCCTGACTGATTTAGAGTTAGTACTGTATGTTGTTTAATAGCCTGTTAAAATGTTGAACGTCAATTGACAGTGGCCACAGAAGGCTGCTGAGGGGACGACGGCTCATAATAATGGCTGGAATGGAGTAAATGGAATGGTTTCAAACACATGGAAGCCTGTCCTCCCCAATTAAGGTGCCATCGGACGCCTGTGGTAGCAACAAATTCACACATTAGCCTACTTCCCAAGCAAAGTAAATGTTTTGTTTCCTCGGTCAAAGAGACAAACTAAGTATTTACCAAATACTGGACATTGTAGTCACATCTTCCCCAGGCATTGTACAACTTGTTTAATGCATAAAGTATTTCGGACTAAAGCATCATTATTGATCACTTTATATAATCAGGTCCATTTATTCTTTCAGCTAACAAGGGATAGACCTTTGCTTTTAGCAATTTCCTTTCTCAAAAGCAACAATACTCTCACATACCCCCTCAATTTGAGCACTGGTTTTAACTTAACACACCAATCCCTTCACTGACACAGATATGTAAGGAGTGCACGGTGACTGAAGGACCTGACTGACAGAATCTATGGATAGTAGACTATCATTTTGTCTGTCTAATAGGTAGGTCTACCTCATATTTCTTGAATAGGAAGAAATAGGGTCCAACACACAACCCTCTTGCTGTTAGCCTTAGGCCAAATTATGAAGACTGTTATGGTGACCGTATAAATGCCATACCAGTAGTCACACGTCATGATGGCAGTCAAATTCCACGTGACCGTTTAGTCATGGTAACTAGCTTCTCCAAGCTCTGATGCTGCTGATGGTCATTAGTAGCCTACCAAACTTGCTAACTGCCTGGTACTCAGCACTCTGTTGTCCCTCTAATCACTCTGACATCAATGCAAATGTAATCAAAAATCTAATCTTCACTTCATGAGAGCCCATGATCTAATGTTGCGCAACATTTCTATAGGCTATCCAATTGCTTGAGAAAACAGAGTGATGGACTCTATTAAAAAGAGGAGGATCCCGTCAGCTTTCCTACTATATTTATATGTCAACTTTCCTAATATTAAGCACATTTATTCTCTGTACAACAGGAGTATAGCCTACCTGGCTGGCATGAAAATGAACCACAGGAAAGCTATTTAAGTGCATAGATGACATGTATTTTTCCCCTGCCCCTATTCTGACAGGTGCACGATTTTTTTACACCTTTATTTAACTAGGCAAGTCAGTTAAGAACAAATTCTTATTTTCAAGGACAGCCTAGGAACAGTGAGTTAACTGCCTGTTCAGTGGCAGAATGACACATTTGTACCTTGTCAGCTCAGGGGTTTGAACTTGCAACCTTCTGGTTACTAGTCCAACGCTCTAACCACTAGGCTACCCTGCCAACCATTATAATGGCTGGTTCTAAATCGAAACTAATTTCACACATATATTATTTAGTGTTTGTAAAGACAATATTAAATCAAGAATAGTCTGACTGGTGGCAATATTAGCCTATCACTTGTGAATGATATATCATCACTTGATGCCCAGCTTGTGTGCAGTAAGGCAAGAAATGCATGCTTTTTTTTGCAACCTTTTCAATTCATAGTCACACACCTCATGTAGCCTAGCCCATAGGCCTATATGTTTTGATAAGGTTTGTATCACAACTAAAGTGACCAAATAACTTCTTAAAATTAAGCACATTAATCAACTTAATGACACTTGGTCTCCCGAGTGGCGCAGCAGTCTAAGGCACTGCATCTCAGTGCAAGATGTGACACTGCAGTCCCTGGATTGAGTCCAGGCTGCATCACATCTGGCTGTGATTGGGTGTCCCATAGGTTGGCACACAATTGGCCCAATGTCGTCTGTGTTTTGCTGGGGTAGGCAGTCATTGTAGTTAAGCATTTGTTCTTAACTGACTTGTATAGTTAAATAAAAAACTGATGTACAGTCTAACTGGCATACATAAGCAGCGTGTGAGTTTCAAGTTTGGGGATGATCAGTTTCACCATAAAAATGCACCTTTTTAATTAAAGCATTACATGCATAATCGTTTTTGCGGTCATTTTTGAGAATGTTTTTTCCCACTAATGGAACATTTAAGCTTATAACCTACTGCCATGTGCGCAGCAGTGATAAGAAATAGCCTAAATGTTAAGAAATAGCCTAAGAGTTTATCAACATTTGAAGCTAAATGTTCTGATCTGTTGTGTCAGCCTCATTGCTTTTTTATTTGTTTTTTTATGTCGTAGACCTCTACTGTGCACCATGACAGTGAAGCCTGTAACATTAGATCTGTTTATTACTGTCAGTGTGAAAGGTTGGGAATTAGCTTGGGAAACTGACAGATTAATAACGTTACATTGACATACTGACTAATACAACTCACATTGCACTGAAAAAAAACATCAGAATATGAATTTTAAATTGTTTGGCCGATGGTTTCATCGTTTGATTCAGATCTAGTTTGATTGAGGCAAAAATAATAGCTAACGTAAACCAACTTTTGGCCAGCTCTTTCTCTCTAACGGTACATCAACTGGAAGAAGCTTGCCAAGTACATTTACTTCTGAAACGTGACAAAACAAAGGCTACAAAACATTTCCAAACAAACAACTGCTGTTAGATAATAAGAATAGCCACCTCATATGTCCCCCCAGTCCCCAGTGAAAGTTGCGCCCCTGCTAAGTGCTACACAAATAGCTGTTTATATGACAACAAAAATGGGCTTTGAATATAAACTTCAATTAGCACTAAGTCACACAGTACAAATAGTTCAAATACAGGGTAAATACAAACAATATATACACATTAAAGGTTTACAGTTGTGCTGTCACGTACCACATGCAGACAACACTCACTAGTAACACATCTCTAGGGTTCTGTGCTGGTTTGGTTTGAAAGAGACTAATGATTGCAAGAGGCGGGTGGCCCCGCTCCTCTCCAGGGTAGAAGGGAAGTGGGAAGAGTTTTGTACTCTCCACACACACACACACACACACACACACACACACACACACACACACACACACACACACACACACACACACACACACACACACACACACACACACACACACACACACACACACACACAGAGATATGTACTAAACACAATATGCTGCTGTCTTTGGGGGAAAATTGGCTGATTACTCAATAGTTTGTGCAAACATACTTATCCACATACTGTACACAATTCACACACACATACAGTGCATTCAGAATGTATTCAGACCCCTTGACTTTTTCCATATTTTGTTACGTTACAGCCTTATTCTAAATGTATTAAAAGACAAAGCAAAAACAGGCATTTATAAATGTTAGCAAATGTGATGTGTTCAAAGTCTGCTGGGAAAGCCATTGTAAAGGTCTGTGTCACAGGGCCTAAGAGCTGTGTTGGTCATCCCATCCCAGAACGTGATGTGTGTTGACTACGCTGCAATGTGGGTCTATGTGATGGTAGGTTTGATGTGTTGAGTTATGTATGCCACCTGACTACCCTTGTGCAAAATCTGAACCGGCAAATTAAGCAATGTACAGTACATCACTAGGTCAGGGATGAGGACCAATTGTTCACCATTGACATGTCAACTCAACTAAACTACGGTACCACAATTAATGTTGGGGATACCTAGAGGAAGGTGACCCTGGGGCCCGAAATGCATTAGTCTGGTCCAGGTCATTATGGCTGTCATTGTGATATTCAGTGGTTGGAAGGGAAAAAACGGTGAGACGGGGGGGTGCTCATGAGAAAGGAACATTTCTTATGGATCATAAAGAGAGCACTTGGGCTGTAGCCAGCACGATCAAAACAGACACCTCAGCCTTTAGCCACTGTTCAATGGGAGGAATCAAGTCAGTCTTCTTCTTCTGACATCCACAGTTGAACACATCCAGAAGGCCGGGAGGTAAATTGAGGATGGTCAAGGACGGTCAAGAGTTTGAAGAGGTTTTGAGTTAACTGAGAGATGCTGGTCCAGTCTTCTGCCTGGCTGCGTGGCGGCCTTAGGAAGAGTGAGTCTAATTAACAAGCCCATAGAGCAATAGATTAACTAGAGCGCTAATTAAAGACGTATAGAATGGGATTAGCTAACGGCCCTCTCTACATTGCCACATTAGTCAGCCATGCTCAGAGCTGTCCAACTATCAAAGCCAAGAATGTGCAATGAAAAGTTTCAGTCATATTTTTGAAGTAAGCCTTGTCTACTATATATGCAATTCATTAGCCCTCGCAGATTTTCAGCGAAAGCTCTCTGCTTGGTTGAAGACACCTGGTGCTTGTCAGACACATGAAAAAGTCCAGCAGAATGTGTTTTCTTTGGAAGGCAGATGGTTTCATTCTTTTTAGGAGAGGGTTTGGCAGGCTGAGATTCTTGTCCCATCGTGCACCAGCGACTCCTGTGGCAGGCCAGGCACATGCACGCTGACACGGTTGGCAGGTTTATGGTCGGTGTTTCCTCCAACACATTGGTGCGGCTGGCTTCCGGGTTAAGCAGGCATTGTGTCAAGAAGCAGTGTGGCTTGGCTGGTTCGTGTTTGGGAGGACGTACGGCTCTCGACCTTCACTTCTCCCCAGTCCGTACGGGAGTTGCAGAGATGGGACAAGACTGTAACTACCAATTGGATACCACCAAATTGGGAAGAAGAAAGGGGTAAAAAAAAATATTGGGGGGTAATTTGGACAGAAATACCACATTATTGGTACTTGCATAGGGAGGCGCTTACGTGATGATGAAAAAAGCACTTTGTAGGAGATGCACAACGCATCACCGGGGGCAAACTACCTGCTCTCCAGGACACCTACAGCACCCGATGTCACAGGAAGGCCAAAAAGGACAACCACCCTAGCCACTGCCTGTTCACACCGCTACCATCCAGAAGGCGACGTCAGTACAGGTGCATCAAAGCTAGGACCGAGAGACTATCTCAAGGCCATCAGACTGCTAAACAGCAATCAGATAGGCTGCTGCCTACACTGAGACCCAATCACTGGCCACTATAATAAATGTATCACTAATCACTTTAAACAAAGCCACTTTAAATAATGGCACTTTAATAATGTTTACATATCTTACATTACTCATATCATATGTATATACTGTATTCATACCATATATTGCAACTTGCCTATGCCGCTTGGCCATCACTCATCCATATATGTACATATTCTCATTCACCCCCTTTAGATTTGTGTGTATTAGGTAGTTGTTGGGGAATTGTTAGATTACTTGTTAGATATTACTGCACTGTCGGAACTAGAAGCACAAGCATTTCACTACACTCACATTAACGTCTGCTAACCATGTGTATGTGACCAATGACATTTGATTTTATTTGAATTTATTTGGATGTACGCTTTCAGCAGATAGATATTCATCATATCATAATCCTAGTACATTTCAGAATCCTGCGATGGCTCATTGAGCCAATGTCAACCTCAGGTCAATCAGGTATTTTGAAGTCTCTAGGCTGTCTTTAGGAATCACAAGGTGGTGAAGACAGCCAAGAGAAGAAGAAGTGAAGCCAGGTGGGCAGGAAGGTTACGGAGAAACATATGGGAGAGGATATGAAAGGAGAAAGAGTAGAGAATGCGAGAAGCACAAGAAGAGGATTGGGAAGAATATGAAATTCCACAGTGGAGAGAGAGAGGAAAGCCACAGCATCTGTAATTACAGTGGTTAGGGTATTCCTCCACAGGAGAAGTGTTGAGACTGCAAACAAAACACTTAGGGATTTTCTTTTACTGTCACACAGAAAGCATTAGCCTTTTCATTGGCTCTCTCTGTCAGCTTTATGTGAGAGGAAGGAAATCACTCTTTTTGAAGAAAGACTTGTGTTGGTTTGAATAAATGCTCTATGCATTGTAATTTCGAGTTTTGACACATTGTTAGCGTTGGTTTTCAAGTGATGAGAGTTTTTGTGTTTATTAGAGTAATTCAGATGCGTGACTTGTACGTGACTTGTATGTGTCGATATAGGTGAAGAGACAGATTCTTGCAGATTCTTGAGCTGACAGATAGCTTATCTTTTTTATGATTGTGAAAGTATAGAGACATGCCATTGGTTTGGAATGAAGGGCAGAGCGTCTATTAGTTTGTGTGCTGCAGCCACTGAGATATTGCACTCAAAGCTTAATTATCGATGTTGTTGACAACGCAGTGATTTATATAGAGAGCTTTTGGAGATTTCTGCCAACATCTATCAACAGCAATTTACCTCACATCAATAGTTCCAGCGGTATCTGAAAGTAAACATTTATAAATTATTCAACATACACTAATCAAATCAAATCAAATGTATTTATATAGCCCTTCGTACATCAGCTGATATCTCAAAGTGCTGTACAAAAACCCAGCCTAAAACCCCAAACAGCAAGCAATGCAGGTGTAGAAGCACGGTGGCTAGGAAAAACTCCCTAGAAAGGCCAAAACCTAGGAAGAAAACTAGAGAGGAACCAGGCTATGTGGGGTGGCCAGTCCTCTTCTGGCTGTGCCAGGTGGAGATTATAACAGAACATGGCCAAGTTCAAATGTTCATAAATGACCAGCATGGTCCAATAATAATAAGGCAGAACAGTTGAAACTGGAGCAGCATCACGGCCAGGTGGACTGGGGACAGCAAGGAGTCATCATGTCAGGTAGTCCTGGGGCATGGTCCTAGGGCTCAGATCCTCCGAGAGAGAGAAAGAAAGATAGAATTAGAGAGAGCACACTTAAATTCACACAGGACACCGAATGGGACAGGAGAAGTACTCTAGATATAACAAACTGACCCTAGCCCCCGACACATAAACTACTGCAGCATACAGTGCCTTGCGACGCCGACAGAGATGGCCGCCTCGCTTCGCGTTCCTAGGAAACTATGCAGTTTTTTGTTTTTTTACGTGTTATTTCTTACATTAGTACCCCAGGTCATCTTAGGTTTCATTACATACAGTCGAGAAGAACTACTGAATATAAGATCAGCGTCAACTCACCATCAGTACGACCAAGAATATGTTTTTCGCGACGCGGACCCTGTGTTCTGCCTTACAAACAGGACAACGGAGTGGATCCTATGCAGCGACCCAAAAAAACGACTCCGAAAGAGAGGGAAACGAGGCGGTCTTCTGGTCAGACTCCGGAGACGGGCACAGCGCACACCACTCCCTAGCATTCTTCTTGCCAATGTCCAGTCTCTTGACAACAAGGTTGATGAAATCCGAGCAAGGGTAGCATTCCAGAGGGACATCAGAGACTGTAACGTCCTTTGCTTCACTGAAACATGGCTCACTGGAGAGACTCTATCCGAAGCGGTGCAGCCAACGGGTTTCTCCATTCATCGCGCTGACAGAAACAAACATCTTTCTGGTAAGAAGAGGGGCGGGGCGTATGCCTCATGGCCAACGTGACATGGTGTGATGAAAGAAACATACAGGAACTCAAATCCTTCTGTTCACCTGATTTAGAATTCCTCACAATCAAATGTAGACCGCATTATCTACCAAGAGAATTCTCTTAGATTATAATCACAGCCGTATATATCCCCCCCAAGCAGACACATCGATGGCTCTGAACAAACTTTATTTAACTCTCTGCAAACTGGAAACGATTTATCCGGAGGCTGCATTCATTGTAGCTGGGGATTTTAACAAGGCTAATCTGAAAACAAGACTCCCCAAATTTTATCAGCATATTGATTGCGCAACCAGGGGAAAGACCTTGGATCATTGTTACTCTAACTTCCGCAACGCATATAAGGCCCTGCCCCGCCCCCCTTTCGGAAAAGCTGACCACGACTCCATTTTGTTGATCCCTGCCTACAGACAGAAACTAAAACAAGAGGCTCCCACGCTGAGGTCTGTCCAACGCTGGTCCGACCAAGCTGACTCCACACTCCAAGACTGCTTCCATCACGTGGACTGGGAGATGTTTCGTATTGCGTCAGATAACAACATTGACGAATACGCTGATTCGGTGTGCGAGTTCATTAGAACGTGCGTTGAAGATGTCGTTCCCATAGCAACGATTAAAACATTCCCTAACCAGAAACCGTGGATTGATGGCAGCATTCGTGTGAAACTGAAAGCGCGAACCACTGCTTTTAATCAGGGCAAGGTGTCTGGTAACATGACCGAATACAAACAGTGCAGCTATTCCCTCCGCAAGGCTATCAAACAAGCTAAGCGCCAGTACAGAGACAAAGTAGAATCTCAATTCAACGGCTCAGACACAAGAGGCATGTGGCAGGGTCTACAGTCAATCACGGACTACAGGAAGAAATCCAGCCCAGTCACGGACCAGGATGTCTTGCTCCCAGGCAGACTAAATACCTTTTTTGCCCGCTTTGAGGACAGTACAGTGCCACTGACACGGCCTGCAACGAAAACATGCGGTCTCTCCTTCACTGCAGCCGAGGTGAGTAAGACATTTAAACGTGTTAACCCTCGCAAGGCTGCAGGCCCAGACGGCATCCCCAGCCGCGCCCTCAGAGCATGCGCAGACCAGCTGGCCGGTGTGTTTACGGACATATTAAATCAATCCCTATACCAGTCTGCTGTTCCCACATGCTTCAAGAGGGCCACCATTGTTCCTGTTCCCAAGAAAGCTAAGGTAACTGAGCTAAACGACTACCGCCCCGTAGCACTCACATCCGTCATCATGAAGTGCTTTGAGAGACTAGTCAAGGACCATATCACCTCCACCCTACCTGACACCCTAGACCCACTCCAATTTGCTTACCGCCCAAATAGGTCCACAGACGATGCAATCTCAACCACACTGCACACTGCCCTAACCCATCTGGACAAGAGGAATACCTATGTGAGAATGCTGTTCATCGACTACAGCTCGGCATTCAACACCATAGTACCCTCCAAGCTCAACTGGGTACTGGACTTCCTGACGGGCCGCCCCCAGGTGGTGAGGGTAGGCAACAACATCTCCTCCCCGCTGATCCTCAACACTGGGGCCCCACAAGGGTGCGTTCTGAGCCCTCTCCTGTACTCCCTGTTCACCCACGACTGCGTGGCCACGCACGCCTCCAACTCAATCATCAAGTTTGCGGACGACACAACAGTGGTAGGCTTGATTACCAACAACGACGAGACGGCCTACAGGGAGGAGGTGAGGGCCCTCGGAGTGTGGTGTCAGGAAAATAACCTCACACTCAACGTCAACAAAACTAAGGAGATGATTGTGGACTTCAGGAAACAGCAGAGGGAACACCCCCCTATCCACATCGATGGAACAGTAGTGGAGAGGGTAGCAAGTTTTAAGTTCCTCGGCATACACATCACAGACAAACTGAATTGGTCCACTCACACAGACAGCATCGTGAAGAAGGCGCAGCAGCGCCTCTTCAACCTCAGGAGGCTTGTCACCAAAAGCACTCACAAACTTCTACAGATGCACAATCGAGAGCATCCTGGCGGGCTGTATCACCGCCTGGTATGGCAATTGCACCGCCCTCAACCGTAAGGCTCTCCAGAGGGTAGTGAGGTCTGCACAACGCATCACCGGGGGCAAACTACCTGCCCTCCAGGACACCTACACCACCCGATGTCACAGGAAGGCCATAAAGATCATCAAGGACATCAACCACCCGAGCCACTGCCTGTTCACCCCGCTATCATCCAGAAGGCGAGGTCAGTACAGGTGCATCAAAGCTGGGACCGAGAGACTGAAAAACAGCTTCTATCTCAAGGCCATCAGACTGTTAAACAGCCACCACTAACACTGAGTGGCTGCTGCCAACACACTGACACTGACTCAACTCCAGCCACTTTAATAATGGGAATTGATGGGAAATGATGTAAATATATCACTAGCCACTTTAAACAATGCTACCTTATATAATGTTACTTACCCTACATTATTCATCTCATATGCATACGTATATACTGTACTCTATATCATCGACTGTATCCTTATGTAATACATGTATCACTAGCCACTTTAAACTATGCCACTTTGTTTACATACTCATCTCATTTGTACATACTGTACTCGATACCATCTACTGTATCTTGCCTATGCTGCTCTGTACCATCACTCATTCATATATCCTTATGTACATATTCTTTATCCCCTTACACTGTGTACAAGACAGTAGTTTTGGAATTGTTAGTTAGATTACTTGTTATTACTGCATTGTCGGAACTAGAAGCACAAGCATTTCGCTACACTCGCATTAACATCTGCTAACCATGTGTATGTGACAAATAAAATTTGATTTGATTTGATTTGATTTGAAAGTATTCAGCCCCCTTGAACTTTGCGACCTTTTGCCACATTTCAGGCTTCAAACGTAAAGATATAAAACTGTATTTTTTTGTGAAGAATCAACAACAAGTGGGACACAATCATGAAGTGGAACGACATTTATTGGATATTTCAAACGTTTTTAACAAATCAAAAACTGAAAAATTGGGCGTGCAAAATTATTCAGCCCCTTTACTTTCAGTACAGCAAACTCTCTCCAGAAGTTCAGTGAGGATCTCTGAATGATCCAATGTTGACCTAAATGACTAATGATGATAAATACAATCCACCTGTGTGTAATCAAGTCTCCGTATAAATGCACCTGCACTGTGATAGTCTCAGAGGTCCGTCAAAAGCGCAGAGAGCATCATGAAGAACAAGGAACACACCAGGCAGGTCCGAGATACTGTTGTGAAGAAGTTTAAAGCCGGATTTGGATACAAAAAGATTTCCCAAGCTTTAATCATCCCAAGGAAAACTGTGCAAGCGATAATATTGAAATGGAAGGAGTATCAGACCACTGCAAATCTACCAAGACCTGGCCGTCCCTCTAAACTTTCAGCTCATACAAGGAGAAGACTGATCAGAGATGCAGCCAAGAGGCCCATCATCACTCTGGATGAACTGCAGAGATCTACAGCTGAGGTGGGAGACTCTGTCCATAGGACAACAATCAGTCGTATATTGCACAAATCTGGCCTTTATGGAAGAGTGGCAAGAAGAAAGCCATTTCTTAAAGATATCCATAAAAAGTGTTGTTTAAAGTTTGCCACAAGCCACCTGGGAGACACACCAAACATGTGAAAGAAGGTGCTCTGGTCAGATGAAACCAAAATTGAACTTTTTGGCAACAATGCAAAACGTTATGTTTGGCGTAAAAGCAACACAGCTCATCACACTGAACACACCATCCCCACTGTCAAACATGGTGGTGGCAGCATCATGGTTTGGGCCTGCTTTTCTTCAGCAGGGACAGGGAAGATGGTTAAAATTGATGGGAAGATGGATGGAGCCAAATACAGGACCATTCTGGAAGAAAACCTGATGGAGTCTGCAAAAGACCTGAGACTAGGACAGAGATTTGTCTTCCAACAAGACAATGATCCAAAACATAAAGCAAAATCTACAATGGAATGGTTCAAAAATAAACATATTCAGGTGTTAGAATGGCCAAGTCAAAGTCCAGACCTGAATCCAATCAAGAATCTGTGTAAAGAACTGAAAACTGCTGTTCACAAATGCTCTCCATCCAACCTCACTGAGCTCGAGCTGTTTTGCAAGGAGGAATGGGAAAAAATGTCAGTCTCTCGATGTGCAAAACTGATAGAGACATACCCCAAGCGACTTACAGCTGTAATCGCAGCAAAAGGTGGCGCTACAAAGTATTAACATAAGGGGGCTGAATAATTTTGCAGGCCCAATTTTTCAGTTTTTGATTTGTTAAAAAAGTTTGAAATATCCAATAAATGTCGTTCCACTTCATGATTGTGTCCCACTTGTTGTTGATTCTTCACAAAAAATAAAAAATATAAAAAAATACAGTTTTATATCTTTATGTTTGAAGCCTGAAATGTGGCAAAAGGTCGCAAAGTTCAAGGGGGCCGAATACTTTCGCAAGGCACTGTAGTAAACAAAAAGTGTTAAACATTTTATATTTGAGATTCTTCAAATAGCCACCCTTTGCCTTGATGACAGCTTTGCACACTCTTGGCATTCTCTCAACCAGTTTCACCTGGAATGCTTTTCCAACAGTCTTGATGGAGTTTCCACATATGCTGAGCACTTGTTGGCTGCTTTTCCTTCACTCTGCGTTCTGACTCATCCCAAACCATCTTACTTTTGTTGAAGTTGGGGGATTCTGGAGGCCAGGTCATCTGATGCAGCACACCATCACTCATCTTCTTGGTAAAATAGCCCTTACACAGCCTGGAGGTGTGTTGGAGCATTGTCCTGTTGAAAAACAAATGATATTCCCACTAAACGCAAACCAGATGGGATGGTGTATCCCTGCAGAATGCTGTGGTAGACATGCTGGTAGACTTCTATATAAATCATAGACAGTGTCATCAGAAAATAACCCCCACACCATAACACCTCCTCCTCCATGCTTTACGGTGGGAAATACACATGAGGAGATCATCCGTTCACCCACACCGCGTCTCACAAAGACACGGCAGTTATAACAAAACATCTCCAATTTGGACTGCCGACCAAATGACAAATTTCCACCGGTCTAATGTCCATTGCTCGTGTTTCTTGGCCCAAGCAAGTCTCTTCTTCTTATTGGTGTCCTTTAGTAGTGGTTTCTTTGCAGCAATTTGACCATAAAGGCCTGATTCACACAGTCTCCTCTGAACAGTTGATGTTGAGATGTGTCAGTTACTTATTTGGGCTGAAATTTCTAAATTTCGAATCATTTCTAAATTTCTAATGCACTTATCCTCTGCAACAGAGGTAACCTTGGGTCTTCCTTTCCTGTGGCGGTCCTCATGAGAGCCAGTTTCATCATAGCGCTTGATGGTTTTTGCGACTGCACTTGAAAAAACTTTCAAAGTTCTTGAAATATTCAGTATTGACTGACCTTCATCTAATAAAGTAATGATGGACTGTTTTTTCTCTTTGCTTATTTGAGTAGTTCTTGCCATAATATGGACTTGTTATTTTACCAAATAGGGCTATCTTCTGTATACCACCCCTACCTGTCACAACACAACTGATTGGCTCAAACGCATGAAGAAGGAAAGAAATTCCACAAATGAACTTTTAAGAAGACACACCTGTTAATTGAAATGTACTCCAGGTGACCACCTCATGAAGCTGGTTGAGAGAATGCCAAGAGTGTGCAAGGCCAAGGGTGGCTATTTGAAGAATCTCAAATATAAAAGAGATTTTGATTTGTTTAACACTTTTTTGCTTACTACATGATTCCATATGTGTTATTTCATAGTTTTGATGTCTTCACTATTATTCTACAATGTAGAAAATAGTAAAAATAAAGAAAAACACTTAAATGAGTAGCTGTGTCCAAACTTTTGACTGGAAGTGTATATATAGAATGAAATCTGGGGGAACAGACGAAAAGTCAGTTGTTATTTGCAACATCTTGAAAGAAGAATGGGAAATACTGCTGAGATTTCAAAACCGCTTGATCTTCCATTTTTCTGCCATGGACAAGGACGATGTTCACCCAAGGTTGAAGGTCATGTACAATATTAAATGTGTGAAGATGTCTGCCATCTCAAATCTACCTCTATTTTTACCTCCATGTGTGTGTTCCATGCAGACATTCCATTTCATTCAATACTAATACATTTCGAGGATGATCTGTTGTGGTGGCTTTACTTGGGTGGAGGTGGTGGCACAAAAAATGTGGAACTCATGATGGGCCACATTTGCTTGCGGGTCTGCGTATCCCCCCCATTTTTGTGTTAACTTTGTGCAATTCTACACATTTTGCCATGGGATATAAAGAAAAGTTGCAGTTTTAAAGCAAGTTTGCTACATTTCGACACATTTTGCCATAGGGTGGAGAGAAATATTTGCAGTTTTTAATATGATATCTGAGTCAGACTGACTGACAAAATCAATGGGGCCCCCCCAGACGGTAATTCGACCATGATAACAAATTTAGATAGCTGGCCGCAAAACTAAGCAATCTAAAAAATGGTAGCTGACATGGGCTAATTAACTGACTATCAATGACTGATATAACAAGAGAAAACCTGCTGATGCAAAACCACATTTTTGTACTATTGTACTATTCTAACTTGCAACAGTAAGTTGAGACCCTGTCTGAGTTCCTAAATAAAAAATATATTCATGGCTGCCAGGTGCCAATCCCTGCTTTTGAGGATAGTGAATGATGAAAGTGTATAATGCCACCCATGACATCCATGGCTCAGCTTTCTCACAGTTGATTACGAATGGACTTTTATTTGATACACTACGTCAGCATTTCTCACAGTAAAGCATGATTTTAGATGTACATAGTTCCCATCTTTCCAAAGGAACTGATGGGATTGTCTCACCCTGTTTGGTTGTGAAGCTGCAGTTGCATCTCAATGACCGTCCTGACACCTCAGCATCCCAGGGAGGTCTAACTGTGTCTGTCAGTAAGCATCTCAGTGAAATAGTGAAACAGACACTTCTTATTCCCCTGTGGGGGGCTGTGTGGTGCTCCATTGGACTGCTGCAAAAGCCCCAATGTCAGCAGTCTAGTGTGCACAGTCTGTCCATTTGGGAGAGTCTGTCACCAATCTAGACAGCCCTGCAGGGCACTCCTCCAGCCCCTAGGGGACGATGTCACAAACACTGAGACTTCCGCTCAAGATGTCAAAGTTCTGCAAGGGCTTTTGCTGGAGGTTGTCTGAAGAGGAATGCATTAACTGTAAGTTGCTCTGGATAAGAGTTTCTGCTAATTGCCTAAAATGTAAATTTGAAAAACACTTACATTTATAAAACAGAAACAAAGGATGAATTTTCACTCAGAGAGATCGTTCTGAAACAGCAGAATTCAAACAAAAAGCCTTGGTTTACAAACACCCGTACAACAGTACATTTGTGTCCTTCCCTTCCATAAGGTAATCCCAATTGAATTGTCAGACTTCTGTCCTGACTGTATCCCTCTGTGGTCAAATTAATTGTCTTTGTTACACATATTATACTTTTTTTTATTCACATGAAATTTTCACAGCAGGTTTCCCTCAAGTGAAATGAAAAATCCACACGTGATATTATTTTTTTCAGACTTTATTTTCAAAACTTAAAGACCAACCCTGCTCAACTTGGGGGTGGCAGATAGTTTAGTGGTTAGAGCGTTGGACTAGTAACCGAGAGTAACTGTTTGCAAGATCAAATCCCTGAGCTGATAAGATAAAAATCTGTCATTCTGCCCCTGAACAAGGCAGTTAACCCACTGTTCCTAGGCCGTCATTGAAAATAAGAATGTATTCTTAACTGACTTGCCTAGTTAAATAAAGGTCAAATAAATAAATACACTTCAGAGGCAAACCATCAGGGTGCTGTGTTGCTGGAAGGAATGTACCAAAACGTGCAACTGGAAAAAAGAACAGCGAAAGTAAAAGCCATGGTAACATAACCAAAGATTGGGAAAATTGCAGGAAAAAGAGAGGCATTTTATTAAAATGCATTATTATTTTTATTTTCTTGCATCTTTTTATAATCATTTGGTTTCACATTTAAAAAGGATTTTCTTGCAGTATTTTGATTTGCTATCAATACTTTTGGGTTTATGTTCGGCTTTCAATATCATTATTTTTGTTTGCAACACTAAGAATGTAGTTCTCGACTTCAGAAGTTTTGCTTGATATTAATGGCACAAAAGTGACTCAAATTCGCAGTGCCGTGAAAAACGTTCACATGTGAACTTGCAATTCGGCATGTGAAAGTGAGATTTTCACATGTGAACGTTTTTCGCATGTGAAACTGGGTTTTCGTGTGAAAGTTTTTAATAACATGTGAAACCATAAATTTCACAAATATGTTATTCTCCTCACATATGAAAATGTGGTGTTAACATCTGAACTCAACATTGAATACATTTGAAAATATGGTTTCACTTGAAATTCAATCTCAACATGTGAAACTGCAAATTTGACATATGTTTTTTTGTAAGGGTAGCCTCTCTGTTGGTGAGGCTATGAATGAAATCTCACTATCTTCAGTCAAGTGTGCCTACACTACCAAATAAGGCATGTCTTAATAATACTCATCTTTATCATATGTCCTAATAAAGGACAGGAGAGAAGGGGAACTACAAAGATGGGGAGAGTTGCAATCTGGACGTAGGCTTCATCTCACAGCTGTGTGCTGTCATGTGCAGAGACGCCCACCGCATTGAATGGAGATGTAGAGATAAAGGAGATGAGGAGACAGGCTCTTTCTCATTTCCGACGACACAGGGTACCGGCGGTGATGGTGTGGCCAGTGGATGATTGGCTGATGGCAAGGACGCAAAATACAGGACATGTACACACACCCCCATACACACTTACTCTCAAGCACGCAGGCAAAGGACACACTCACGCACACTCTAAAGCACGCTTACACTGTATTATATATATATAGGAGCTCCTCAGTCCAGACACACCATGATAGAGACTGTGGGGGGCCACTCAGAAATACAGAAGCCTTCAGAATATGAAAACAGCTTTTACCATTACCTAACAGCAAAAGGCTGCTACTGTAATTAGAAAATGAGACACTGTGAAAATGGTCTCCCTACTAAGCCTTCGTTTTATGTATAACCCTGCTGTCATTTTCTTACAGTAAAGAACATTTTCAAAAACAGTGGAACACTATGTAATTCAACCTGGACTCAGGGGTAAACATAGCATAGAAAAAAATCTGGCATACCCAAATTAGTATGATATGTTACATTTGGTATGATATGCATTAAATTGTGGATGCCCATCATTAATTTCATATGATATGTTACAAATTACAATTAGTATTACATGTTATGAATTACAATTCGTATGATATTCTACGGATTGCAATATCGCAATACCTACGATATGTTACGAATTCCAATTTTTGTGGCTAATGTTAGCTAGGTGGCTAACATTAGCAAGGCTAAAGGTTAAGGTTAGGGTTAAGGTAAGGGTTAAGGTTAAGGTTAGGGGAAAGGTTAGCTAACATGCTAAGTAGTTGCAAAGTAGCTAAAAAGTAGTAAGTAGTTGCAAAGTTGATAATTAGCTAAAATACTAAAGTTGACCATAATGAGATTGAAAGACGCAACCATTGGGTCGCTAGATGTTCGCGTTGTGCGCTCGTCCATCCACCCCGACCAACCATTAAGTAACCTTCTGTCTTATGTAACCATACCAAACGTAACATATCATACTCATTTGAGTGTCCTGGATTTTCTTTTACTAGGTTACATCTAGTATATGAGACCAGCCTGTGTAATTACCTTTGAATCCAAATCACTGAACTAGAGACCTGTGTTGCTGAAATGAGTAGCGAATGTACTGAGAGAGAAGCCTACTCCCAACCTGAGCACGCACAGCAGACTATTCACTGACTGACCCCTCACCTTTTGATGACAACAGTGGCGCTATTCAGAAAGCTCTCAAATTGAACTGTATTGCTTTGGAGAGGAAGTGGAATATGCCTAGCAGTTTCAAAAGCAGAGGTAGAATAGATAGATGGCAGGTGCTATGAAATGTCTACTCACACGGTGACATTTATCACTTGAAGAGGTGCCGTCATAATGTGTGTGCAGTATGTCTGACTGGCGCAGATCCCATGGAAGATACGAATGGAATCAACCTGCAGATTTGATTGAAGGGTTGTTTCACTCAAGAGCAAAGTCCACCAAGCTGGAGCACTTCAATGTTGACATAATTTAAACATGCTGTGTGCTCTGTGTCATATTTCATGCCAGAGGTCTTCACAGGACCAACAGACCCGAAATGTCAATATCCGACTCGGGACACAAACGGGTTCTAAATTCTGACTTTTTTCTCGGGTCTGATATAATTGCCACGAGTCTCGGGTATGTGCAATTAAAATTGATTTACCGACTGGACCTGTCCTCTGTTAATGTAATGTGTGAGTCGATGAGAACTGTGTGAGCTTGTTATCTGTGTCAGACAATTGCAACTCAATAAAACATATAGCTTATGTCCAGCTGATATTGTCCCGGCTGCTCACGTCACGTGCGCCTGCTGCTGAGAAAGAGAGAGCGAGTGAAAGGAGCCTTACCCTAGGCTACTGTTGATTGAAAATATGGAGGCCTTTATCATTCGCCTTTGTTGGTCATTTTTTAAGGTTTAAACCAGTTCTTTAAACAGGCTATACAACAAGTGTTTTGTTTCATTCTCTTGAGCCATTTTCCTTGGCAAAATTAAGTTCATGTTGTGTTTACTGCATATAATAGAATTACAGATAGGCCTATATGACTACTTGCACTCAAACCATGAAAAGGAAAAACCAAAGAGGGAGAGATGCAAAACAAAATAAAAAGTTGGACACGTTCCGAAATGGATCTGTGGCTTTCCCACCCGACCCAATATGCATAAATACATGTTCCGAATGGACCGGAGGACAGTCCGACCGGTTCCAAAAAGGCCCGTGGAAAAACAGACTCAAACAGACCCTTGCCAGGTTCAGATTCAAGAGACCCGTCATGGCTGGTCTTAGGGAGTAGCGTGAGAAAATCAAGTGGGACCAACCTGTAGTACATCCATTTGCTACCAGATACCCTTTTTTTTACTAGGCAAATCAGTTCTTATTTACAATGACAGCCAACCCCAGCCAGACCCAGACGACGCTGGGCCAATTGTGCACCGCCCTATGGGACTCCTAATCATGGCCAGATGTGATACAGCCTGGATTCAAACCAGGGACTGTAGTGACACCTCTTGCACTGAGATGCAGTGCCTCAGACCGCTGCACCACTTGGGAGCTCTATTTGTCTTTGTTTGAGGCTTTGTTGTCCCTCACTGTATATGGTATCTCTCAGGTTTTAAAATGCTTACAAATGTGTCTCATTCTCCCATGTCCATCCGGTTTATGGAGTTAGATTGAATCAGATACACACGTACTCAAAAAAACTCGCACAAAACATCCCTAGAAGAAACATCCCTAGAAGAAACACCCACATAGTTTCCTAAAATTCAGTTTGTACTTATCTCAAAATGAGAGATACAAGAGAGAAACAAATCATAGGTACAGATGTGTATTGGTTGTTGTTGTTTGGTTTCACAATACTACAGTAGCTCCACAGCCAGTAGCAATGTGTGCTGTTCACGTGTACTGAACGTAGCTTACACTCTCAGAAATAAAGGTTTACATTTGTTCTTAAAGGGGCACAAACGCTTGCCACTGTAGTGGTACCCTGTAACCTTTGGTTATAGGTACACACTGTAATTGTACCCTTGCAGTTTGAACCTTAAAAGAGACAATAGTATACCTTAGGGGACAAGATAATAAAGGTACAAAAGCATACTATACCTTTGGAAAAGGTAAACGTGCCTTTTTAGGGTACCACCACAGTGATAAAGCCGTTTGGCAAAAATGTTCCTCTATATTGTTATTGTTGTTGTTATATTTTCATATTTCCCAGGGTGCCTTTCAAGTGAATTTTAGAGTTACCAGTAAAAATATATATATATTTGTAATTGTCACATTCCACCCATGACTATGTTTGCTATTGACAGAGACATGGTTGTTGCATTCAATGGCTTTCAGTCCTGTAGCCTTACGCTACATTATGCTGGCTTGCAAAGTGATATGTAATTCCTATTGGAATCGAGCCAGAGTTAGGATGTATCATTTTTTAAATACTTTTAAATCACCTGCAACCTGCATTTAGAATGACTGCCAAGGTAGGGAAAATGTAAAAAAAGAGACTACCTAAACCATCTAAATGGAAACAACTGCAATACTAACAGATTGGATTAATTTTGTTATGTGTTATTTATCTTGCTGTAGCATAACATCAATCAATCAATGTGCATGCAAAAGCACACATTGAAACAAACAATTATAAAAATACCATTGCATTATCCACACATGTACCCTAAAAGGTACCCAACAGTACCATGTGAGATTGTATGTGTACCTCTGAAGGTACATAAAGTGTATATTTATCTTTTTGTACCCCTGGGAAAAAATACTGTACCCTTTTATTCTGAGAATGTAGCCCTATCTTTTAGCCTTTGCCAACCAAACAAACAGTCCTGTCTTATGTGATCTCACCTCGCACACTTTGGCTGACCTTTAAAGAAAATCTATTTGTATTCTTGGTGACATATGGTGCTCCACTATAAGACCTTATTCCGTGCTTCTCTTTACTGTACAGTACAAGGAGAAAATGTTCAGACCTTCAATTAATGCCTACAGGGCTACAGATGGGAGTATTGATTGGAAAAGGCTTTTCATGCTTTCAATGCTGCCCTGCCAACCATTCCAGTGAACTACAAGTTTTTAAGGAAAGATATATAGGGACCCAATGGGGTTTGCTTAGCCTTGATATGATTTAATTTCATTTGGTTAGCTTATTTAACCACCACTGCTGTTTTTTGCAGATCATTTGAATAACATATCTTACAAGGGGCCTATGAAATGTTTGTCATTATGAACTCATTATGAACAAGTTGTGAGAGAACCTTAAAAATACACAACCACATTACGGTAAGCTACTCTCTTTAAAAATAACATCCATACTACATTCCGAAATGGGATGTCGCCATTCCCTTATGCACATTTTGCATAAATTCAAAACTAAGGCTTCAGGATGTCTTTGACGTGCTACTCACGACAGACTCAAGAGATGAGATATTAACACAATAAAATAGGACTACACTTTAACAAAACAACTTTCACTTAAGTCGTCAGAAGTTTTGGGGAAGCGATAAAGAGGAAGTTGGCAGGTTTTGTTGGGCGGATGAGGGAAGTTCACACTGAGAGAATGGGCCAGATTAATCTCCAGACTGCAGTGGAGAACGACTTAATCACAGAGGAGAGGGAACTTTACCTCATCTCTAATGAAGGAACTCTGACAGGCACCATTATCCAGGGCTTAGACAGATCATGCTTTGGTGAATCGAGACAACATTAAGAAGGAGCAAGATCTGAGGGTCTCGGCTATTCACTAGTACCTGGGGTCCAGGTTTAAAAGTTAAGAAGCAGAGCGGACGCCCCTGATGATTACCTGCGTGTCAAGACGATTAACACACATTAAAATGCAATTAAGAGAGAGGAACAGAAGTGAGATAGGTGTCATTTTCGTTTCCCGTAGCGATCACCTACCACCCACTCTCTCCTTCACAATGGGTCTGTAGCACTAGGTGAGAGAAGAGAGAAGAGAGAAGATAATAAGTTTGAGTGGAGGGGAAAAGGCTCCTGACAAAGAGATAGAGCAGTAAGTCAATTAATCTCTCATTTTGCTGAGGTGAGATGTGATAGTTACGAATCATAAGTGAACAGGAGAGGCGGAATACGTCTGATTATAAAGAGCCACACTGCTGACAGCCTCTAAGTGGAGCACAGATTCTCTCTGTTGATGAAGTCTATTAAATACAGGGACTCTAATGTAGAGGACAGGCGGGCCGAGGAACTTTTGGTAGTGCATTATAGAAAACAACACTCATACACATGCAAGCACTGACGGATGGATGCATCCTTTCTCTCAAGTGGGTATGCACATACATCTATGAGTGTTCCCCACACACATATGTTTTCACACAAAACTTTCACTCAATTAAGCTCATACACACACAAACACACTCACAGAGACACAGACACACACACATTCCTACAAACAGGACAAACACAAAATGCCTAATTAAATAGCCATCTTAAATATAATATATATATATTTAACCTTTATTTTGACATGGAGTCATGCTGAGACCAATGACTCTTTTCTCTTTCTCAATACACATCAAAAACACATCAATAATACACATCAATATACACTGAAAGCAAAACACATACTTCAATTATCAGCAATGGGTGGTGAATGTTTATTACAGGGGTTAGATGACCTCCTCCTTCCTTTGTATGATTACACTGAACTGTGCATATACAGCAGAAGTGAACACACACTGATGGAACAACAGAGCAGTGCAGAAGGGTTTGATGTTCACTCCTGCTCCCACAGGCTGGCTGTGAAAGACTCTCTCTCAGGGAAACACTGGGTTCAAAAAAAGTGCTTAGTGATTAAAGCTAGAGCACAGGAATGCATGAGGAAACCGTAGAGTCGTACAAACTTTTCCTGCATTATAGGACAGTACAGGAAGACACACTGGAGGGTGCAAAAACATACAACGAGTTACAGATAACTGAAATTGATTTAGGTGGAGACTACTTTATATGTGTGTAGGGAGTTGGTATGATTAAGTATTTGTAGTATAGGCACTGACTCCAGCATTTACAGTGCCTTGCGAAAGTATTCGGCCCCCTTGAACTTTGCGACCTTTTGCCACATTTCAGGCTTCAAACATAAAGATATAAAACTGTATTTTTTTGTGAAGAATCAACAACAAGTGGGACACAATCATGTGGAACAACATTTATTGGCTATTTCAAACTTTTTTAACAAATCAAAAACTGAAAAATTGTGCTTTATGTTTTGGATCATTGTCTTATTGGAAGACAAATCTCCGTCCCAGTCCCGGTCTTTTGCAGACTCCATCAGGTTCTTCCAGAATGGTCCTGTATTTGGCTCCATCCATCTTCCCATCAATTTTAACCATCTTCCCTGTCCCTGCTGAAGAAAAGCAGGCCCAAACCATGATGCTGCCACCACCATGTTTCAAATCAAATCAAATCTATTTATATAGCCCTTCGTACATCATCTGATATCTCAAAGTGCTGTACAGAAACCCAGCCTAAAACCCCAAACATGTTTGACAGTGGGGATGGTGTGTTCAAGGTGATGAGCTGTGTTGCTTTTACGCCATTGCATTGTTGCCAAAAAGTTGCCAATTTTGGTTTCATCTGACCAGAGCACCTTCTTCCACATGTTTGGTGTGTCTCCCAGGTGGCTTGTGGCAAACTTTAAATGACACTTTTTATGGATATCTTTAAGAAATGGCTTTCTTCTTGCCACTCTTCCATAAAGGCCAGATTTGTGCAATATACGACTGATTGTTGTCCTATGGACAGAGTCTCCCACCTCAGCTGTAGATCTCTGCAGTTCATCCAGAGTGATGATGGGCCTCTTGGCTGCATCTCTGATCAGTCTTCTCCTTGTATGAGCTGAAAGTTTAGAGGGACGGCCAGGTCTTGCTAGATTTGCAGTGGTCTGATACTCCTTCCATTTCAATATTATCGCTTGCACAGTGCTCCTTGGGATGTTAAAAGCTAGGGAAATATTTTTGTATCCAAATCCGGCTTTAAACTTCTTCACAACAGTATCTCGGACCTGCCTGGTGTGTTCCTTGTTCTTCATGATGCTCTCTGCGCTTTTAACGGACCTCTGAGAATATCACAGTGCAGGTGCATTTATACGGAGACTTGATTACACACAGGTGGATTGTATTTATCATCATTAGTCATTTAGGTCAACATTGGATCATTCAGAGATCCTCACTGAACTTCTGGAGAGAGTTTGCTGCACTGAAAGTAAAGGGGCTGAATAATTTTGCACGCCCAATTTTTCAGTTTTTGATTTGTTAAAAAAGTTTGAAATATCCAATAAATGTCGTTCCACTTCATGATTGTGTCCCACTTGTTGATTCTTCACAAAAAAATACAGTTTTATATCTTTATGTTTGAAGCCTGAAATGTGGCAAAAAGTCGCAAAGTTCAAGGGGGCCGAATACTTTCGCAAGGCACTGTACATGGCAAAAAAGAGCTGTAGACAGATGTCCAATGAACAGTAATGTAATTACAAAACAAGCAGTAGAGGTACTACTTTGCCGCAGCCTGGTCTCACTCAAATTAGTATGATGTGTTACGTTTGGAATGCTTAGATAAAACAAATGGTTACTTAAAGCAAAAACAAAAGTAGAGTGGTTGGTGGGGGTGGATGGAAATGCGTATAACGCGAATGTCTGGCAACCTAAAAGTTGCAAATTCAAATCTCATCATGGACAACTTTCGCATTTTATCTAATTAGCAACTTCTCAACTGCTTACTAGTTTTTTTTAGCTAATTTGCAACTACCATAGCTTTTTAGCTAACCCTTCCCCTAACCTTAACACTTTTAGTTAACCCTAACCTTAACCCTTTTAGCTAACTCTTCCCCTAACCTAACCCTTTTAGCTAACCCTTCCCCTAACCTTAACCCTTTTAGCTAACTCTTCCCCTAACCTTAACCCTTTTAGCTAACCCTTCCCCTAACCTTAACACTTTTAGTTAACCCTAACCTTAACCCTTTTAGCTAACCCTTCCCCTAACCTTAACCCTTTTAGCTAACACTTCCCCTAACCTTAACCCTTTTGCTAACCCTTCCCCTACCCTATCATTAACTACAGTATTTAACCTAACTCCTAAACCTAACCCTAACTTTAACCCTTGAACAATAACGAAGGCTCTGTTCAAGTACAAGCCAACATAACCCCAGGCTTGTCTTGCAAAAATCTGGGCTGGGTGGAATGTACAGTAATATCCTCTGCCTCTGACGTAAAAAAAACTACAAAGGTTTTTGAACATGCCCGAAACAAGGGACACCCAGGTTATAGTTAAGGTTAGGGGAAGGGTTAGCTAAAAGGGTTAATCTTACAGCTAGGGGTTCCGCTAGCGGACATTCCACTGAAGAGGCAGAGCGCGAAATTCTAAAATATTCTTTTGAAATATGTAACTTTCATACATTCACAAGTGCAATACACCAAATTAAAGCTTAACTTCCTGTTAATCTACCCATCGTGTCCGATTTCAAAAAGGCTTTACAGTGAAAGCACACCATATGATTATGTTAGGTAAGAGCCTAGTCACAAAAACACACAGCCATTTTCCAGCCAAAGAGAGGAGTCACAAAAAGCACAAATAGAGATAGAATTAATCACTAACCTTTGACGATCTTCATCAGATGGCACTCATAGGACTTCATGTTATACAATACATGTATGTTTTGTTCGATAAAGTTCATATTTATATCCAAAAATCTCAGTTTACATTGGCGCTTTATGGTCAGTAATGTGGTGCCTCGAAAACATCCAGCAAATTTTCTGAGAGCCACATCAATTTACAGAAATACTCATAATAAACTTTGATAAAACATACAAGTATTATGCACAGAACTATAGATATACTTCTCCTTAATGCAACCGCTGTGTCAGATTTCAAAAAAGCTTTACGGAAAAAGCAAACCATGCAATAATCTGAGAACGGCACTCAGAAAACAAATAGAGATATCCGCCATGTTGGAGTCAACAGAAATCAGAAATAACATTATAAATATTCACTTACCTTTGATGATCGTCATCAGAATGCACTCCCAGGAATCCCAGTTCCACATGAAATGTTTGATTTGTTCGATAATGTCCATAATTTATGTCCAAGGAGCTATTTTTGTTAGCACGTTTGGGAAACAAATCCAAAGTCATGAAGCGCGTTCCCTAGTTGCAGATAAAATGCCAAAAAGTTTCGTTACTGTCCGTAGAAACATATCAAACGATGTATGGAATCAATCTTTAGGATGTTTTTAACATAAAACTTCAATAATATTCCAACCGGAGAATTCCTTTGTCTTCAGAAAAGCATAGGAGCGCAATCTACCTCTCATGTGAAATGCGCGTTATCAGCTCATGCCACTCTGGCAGACCTCTGGTTGAACCACAGACTACCTGACATGATGACTCCTTGCTGTCACCAGTCCACCTGGCCGTCCTTCACAGTAGAAGCCTGAACAAACAACGTTCATAAAGACGGTTGACATCCAGTGGAAGCCTTCAACTGTTCTGGAAGTGCATTTATGAACATTTGAACATCTTGACCATGTTCTGTTATAATCTCCACCCGGCACAGCCAGAAGAGGACTGGCCACCCCACATAGCCTGGTTCCTCTCTAGGTTTCTTCCTAGGACCTGCATTGCTTGCTGTTTGGGGTTTTAGGCTGGGTTTCTGTACAGCACTTTGAGATATCAGCTGATGTACGAAGGGCTATATAAATAAATTTGATTTGATTTTGATTTGAATATGACCCCATAGACACTGTATATTTGATAGGCAATGAGTTGAAAAACTACAAACCTCAGATTTCCCACTTCCTAGTTGGATTTTTCTCAGGTTTTCACCTGCCATATGAGTTCTGTTATACTCACAGACATCATTCAAACAGTTTTAGAAACTTCAGAGTGCTTTCTATCCAATACTACTAATAATATGCATATATTAGCTTCTGGGCCTGAGTAGCAGAAAGTTTACTCTGGGAACGCTTTTCATCCAAACGTGAAAATGCTGCCCCCTATCCCAAACAGGTATAAACACTCAACATTAAAAAAATAGACACTACAGCCTGTCTTCTGAACAGCCTTACAAGGAGGCTAAACTACACAGCCACAGGCCCGTTCATGGCTTTGAGCAAGAAATTTACTGTCAGGGGTTAAATCAACTTGATATGGGGAGAGTCATTGTGGGAGGTGGGAGAAAACTAAGGTAGGAACATCTTTTTCCTTTACAAACTTGTTCTGTACTGTGAATTTAATCTGAATACGGTGCTTTATATTATCATATAGGCAGGAGGCCTGTATATTCTCAAATGTGTTGTGCTGTAGCCTGCATTGATTTATTTTATTTGAAGTTATTTTCCAATATTGTGATATATGTTTTACTGCTACGTTGATGTCTTGAAAATCATATGAAATTCGGGTCTTGCAAGCCCCACAGCTGAGTATGTGTGCATATGCATAATGGCAGGTGTTCATATATGTCAATACAAAGTGAGTTGCCAATGTTTTTCGATGATGTGCTTATCACGGTGATTGATAAAGTTTGGTTTGGGTACTATTAATTGACTATTTAGAAGTCTGGCTATTTAGCAGATTTTTGGCTTAGGAGTAGAAGCTGTCCCAGAGCCTGTTGGTCCGAGAGCCGATGCACTGATGTACTGGGCCGTCTGAACCGCACGCTGTAGCAGTTTGTGGTCAATGGCGGTGCATTTGCCATACCAAGCGATGATGCAGCCCATCAAGTTGCTCTCAAGGTTGCAGCTGTAGAACTTTTTGATGATCGAGTGCATATGCTAAATCTTTTCAGCCTCCTGTGCATGTGTGTAAACCATGTTAGTTCCTTAGTGATGTGGACGCCAAGGAACATGAAGCTCTCAACCTACTCCACAATAGCCCCATTGATGTGGATGGGGTGTGCTCTCCTCTCTTTCTCCTATAGTCCACAATCAGCTCCTTTGTCTTGATGTTGTTGTCTTGGCACCACGCTAGTACTGTAAGTCTCTGACCTCTTCCCTGTAGGCTGACTCATCGAAGTCCGTTATTGGGTCTACTACGGTCGTGTCGTCAGTAAACTTGATGATGGTGTTGGAGTCATGCGTAGCCATATAGTCATGGGTGAACAGGGAGTACAGGTGGGGACTAAGGACACAAGTCCAAGATCCAGTTGCAGAGGGAGGGGTTCAGGGTCCCTAGCTTGGTAATGGTCTTGGAGGGGACTATGGTGTTGAACGCTGAGCTGTAGTCTATGACCAGCATTCTCACATAGTTATTTACCCTACTGTCCAGGTGGGTGAGGGCAGTGTGAAGTGCGTCATCTGTGCATCATCTTTCGGGGCGTTATGCGAATTGGAGTGGGTCTAGGGTGCCTGGGATGATGGTGTTGATGTGAGTCCAGCCTTCAAAGCACTTCATAATTTCAGTGCTACAGAGCGATAGTCATTTAGACAGGTTACTTTGGAGTTCTTGGTAACAGAGACAATGTTGGTCAGCTTGAAACATGTTGGGATTACAGACTGGGACAAGGATACATTGAAAATGTCAGTGAAGACACTTGCCAGTTGGACTGTGCATGCTTTGATAATGCACCGTGGTATTTTGTGATTGTTAACCTGTTCGAACATTTTGCTCACATCTGCCACGGTGAGCGAGATCAAACAGTCATCCGGCAAAAACAGGGGCTTTCACGCAAGGCAGAGAGTTATATACCTCGAAGCGAGCATAAAGGCATTTCGCTCGTTTGGGAGTTTTGCGTCGCTGGGTTTCCCTTTGTAATCCGTTATCGAATGCAAACCCTGCCACACACAAGGAGCATTGGCGCTGGTGTAATAGGATTCCAACTTCCTGATATATTGTCCTTTTGCATGTTTTATGTCTCATTAGAGGTCGCAGCGGAATTTCTTCATGTCTGAGTCCCGTTCCTTGTAAGCTGTAGCTCCAGCCTTTAGCATGGATATTGCCTGTAATGGATGGTTTTTGGTTTTGATATGTTCTTATAGTCACTGTGCGGATGACATTGTTTATGCACTTATTGATGAAGCCTGTGACTGTTGTGGTAAACTCCTCCATGCTATCAGATGAGTCCCGGAACATATCCCTGTCTGTACTATCAAAACATTCTTGTAACCTCGATTATGCTTCATCCAACCACTTCTATACTGAGTTTTCTTTGTAAACAGAAAGCAGGAGAATGGAGTCATGGTCAGATTTGCCCAAGGGAGGATGAGGGAGGGCCTTATATGCATGTCTGTGGATAGAATAAAAGTGGCCCCTAGTGGTGCAGGAGACAAGTTGGTAGAAGTGAGGTAGGACGGTTTTAAGTCTCCCAGAGTTAAAGTCTCTGCCGACCAGAAATGCTGCCTCTGGGTGAGTGATATCTTGTTTGTTTATGACCCCATTGAGTTCGTTGAGTGCCAAAGTGGTGTTGGCTTGGAGCGGGAAGTAGACAGCCATGAAAATTAGATAGATTGGTAGATAAAAGGGTCTGCAGCTTATCATGAGGTATTTTATATCACACTTGATTTCCTTCACACTTGAAGCAGCACACCTGTTGTTATTTATAAAGAAACACACTCCACCTCCTTTCGACTTCTCCTAAGCCGCTGTACGATCCTGCCGTTGCATGAAAACTCCACTGAGTACTATGTGCATAGCGTCATCATCCTCCCACGTTTCATTAAGACATATAATATTGCAGATTTTCAAGTTGAATAAAGCTTATCCATCTTATTCTCAAATAACTGGACATTTGCCAATAGAACAGAGGGGAGCACTGAGCACTTTTTTCTTTGCCTCAATTTCACCAGGACTCCACCCTGTCTATGCCTGCGGCGTTTTGGCATCCCATGGAATAAAGGAATAATGTCCGGTATGAACAGTGGTACAGATAAGTCGGAGTTGAAGTAGTATTTGAAATCGAAATCGAGGTTAGTAACTGTCAACCTGATGTCCAGAAGTGGTTGGCGATCATAGGTGATAATGGAATTAACATTCTGTAAAAAAAAGTCAGAATAAACACGATATAAGTATGTTGTATGTTGAGATGGCGCCGAAGAGGGTGGCTGTTGTTTTACATACTCCTGACCAATTGTGCTATTTTGTTCTGGCGTTGTTTGTAACTTATTTTTTAAACTTATTTTGTACATAATGTTGTTGTTACCATCTCTTATGACCGAAAATAACATCAGAACAGCGATTACTCACCACAAACTGGATGAAGCTTTTTCCTTTAACGAGTCCAACGAGAAGAATATACTTCTCTCCAGGGGACAGGCCCAAATCCCCGTCATTTGTGTGAAGAAAAGACAGAGGAAAAGAGGACGCAGATCTTCTGAGAATCCGTAGGCGAGCAACGAGCGAGTAAACGCCCACTGACTTCTGTTCTACTTGCTAACATGCAATCATTGGAAAATAAAACTGATGACCCACGATTACGATTATCCTACCAACGGGACATTAAGAACTGTAATATCTTATGTTTCACTGAGTCGTGGCTGAACGACGACATGGATAATATAGAGCTGGTGGGATTTTCCATGCACCAGCAGAACAGAGATGCTACGTCTGGTAAGACGAGGGGTGGGGGTGTGTGTCTTTTTGTTAACAACAGCTGGTGCACAATGTCTAATATTAAAGAAGTCTCGAAGTATTGCTCGCCTGAGGTAGAGTACCTTATGATAAGCTGTAGACTACACTATCTACCAAGAGAGTTCTCATCTACATTATTCATAGCCGTCTATTTACCACCACAGGCCGATGCTGGCACTAAGACCGTACTCAACCAACGATATTAGGCCATAAGCAAACCAGAAAATGCTCATCCAGAAGTGGCGCTCCTAGTGGTCGAGGACTTTAATGCAGGCAAACTTAAATCAGTTTTACCAAATTTTTTACCAGCATGTCAAATGTGCAACCAGTGGAAAATAAACTCTAAACCTCCTTTACTCCACACACAGACATGCTTACCAAGCATTCCCCCGCCCTCCAATCGGGCAAATCTGACCATTATTCTATCCTCCTGATATCTGCTTACAAGCAAAAACTAAAGCAGGAAGTACCAGTGACTCACTCAATACAGAAGTGGTCAGATGACATGGAAGCTATGCTACAGGACTGTTTTGCTAGCACAGACTGGAATATGTTCCGGGATTCATCCAATGGCATTGAGGAGTATACCACCTTAGTCATCGGCTTCATCAATAAGTGTACTGACGATGTCGTCCCCACAGTGAACGTACATACATATCCCAACCAGAAGCCATGGATTACAGGCATCGGGCTAAAGGCTAGAGCTGCCACTTTCAAGGAGCGGGACACTAATCTGGATGCTTATAGGAAATCCTGCTATGCCCTCAGAAGAACAGTCAAGCAAGCAAAGTGTCAATACAAGATTAAGATTGAATCCTACTACACTGGCTCTGATGCTTGTCGGATGTGGCAGGGCTTGAAAACTATTACTAAACACCTCCCTCTGCAACTGGATCCTAGACTTTCTGACGGGCCATCCCCAGGTGGTAAGGGTAAGCAACATCATGTCTGCCATGCTGATCCTCAACACTGTGTACACGTTGTGTACTTAGTCCCCTCCTGTACTCCCTGTTCACCCACGACTGCATGGCCAAACACGACTCCAACACCATCATTAAGTTTGCTGACGACACAACAGTGATCACCGATAATGATGAGAGAGCCTATAGGTAGGAGGTCAGAGAACTGGTAGTATGTTGCCAGGACAACAACCTCTCTCTCAATGTGAGCAAGACAAAGGAGCTGATCGTGGACTACAGGAAAATGCAGGCCTAACAGGCCCCCATTAACATCAACAGGGCTGTAGTGGAGCGAGTCGAGAGTTTCAAGTTCCTTGGTGTCCACATCACCAACGAACAATCATGGTCTAAACACACCAAAACAGTTATGAAGAGGGCACAACAAAACCTTTTCCCCTTTAGGAGACTGAAAAGACTTGGCATGGGTCCCCAGATCCTCAAAAAGTTCTACAGCTGCACCATCGAGAGCATCCTGACTGGTTGCGTCACTGCATGGTATGGCAACTGCTCGGCATCTGACCGTAAGGCGCTACAGAGGGTACTGCGTATGGCCTAGTACTTCACTGGGGCCAAGCTTCCGACCATCCAGGATCTATATAATAGGTGGTGTCAGAGGAAGCCCATAAAATTGTCAGAGACTCCAGTTACCCAAGTCTTAGACTGTTTTCTCTGCTACCGCACGGCAAGCGGTACCGGAGCGCCAAGTCTAGGACCAAAAGGCTCCTTAACAGCTTCTACACCCAAGCCATAAGACTGCTGAACAATTAATCAAATGGCCACCAGACTATTACATTGAACCCCCCCGCCCCCCCCATTTGTTTTGTACACTGCTGCTTCTCGCTGTTCATTATCTGTGCATTGTCAATTCACCCCTACCTACATGTACAAATTACCTCAACTAACCTGTACCCCCGCACACTGACTTGGTACCGGTACACCCTGTATATAGCCTCGTTATTGTTATGATATTGTGTGACTCTTTATTTTTTACTTTAGTTTGTTTGGTAAATATATTCTTATTGAACTGCGCTTTTGGTTAAAGGCTTTTAAGTAAGCCATTCACGGTAAGGTCTACACTTGTTGTGTTCGGCGCGTGTGACAAATAAGGAAAACCGTGGATTGATGGCAGCATTCGCTCGAAACTGAAAGCGTGAACCACTGCTTTTAACCAGGGCAAGGTGACCGGAAACATGACCGAATACAAACAGTGTAGCTATTCTCTCCACATGGCAATCAAACAAGCTAAGAGTCAGTATAGAGACAAAGTAGAGTCACAATTCAATGGCTCAGACACAAGAGGTATGTGGCAGGGTCTACAGTCAATCACGGATTACAAACAGAAAACCAGCCCCGTCGCGGACCAGGATGTCTTGCTCCCAGACAGACTAAACAGCTTCTTTGCTCGCTTTGAGGACAATACAGTGCCACTGACACGGCCCGCTACCAAAACCTGTGGACTCTCCTTCACTGCAGCCGACTTGAGTAAAACATTTAAACGTGTTAACCCTAGCAAGGCTGCAGGCCCAGACGACATCCCCAGCCACGTCCTCAGAGCATGCGCAGACCAGCTGGCTGGTGTGTTTACGGACATATTCAATCAATCCTTATCCCAGTCTGCTGTTCCCACATGCTTCAAGAGGGACACCATTGTTCCTGTTCCCAAGAAACCATAGACCCTCCAAACTCATCATCAAGCTCGAGACCCTGAGTCTCGACCCCGCCCTGTGCAACTTGGTACTGGACTTCCTGACGGGCCGCCCCCAGGTGGTGAGGATAGGTAACGACATCTCCACCCCGCTGATCCTCAACACTGGGGCCCCACAAGGGTGCGTGCTGAGCCATCTCCTGTACTCCCTGTTCACCCACGGCTGTGTGGCCATGCACGCCTCCAACTCAATCATCAAGTTTGCAGACGACACTACAGTGGTAGGCTTGATTACCAACAACGACGAGATGGCCTACAGGGAGGAGGTGAGGACCCTCGGAGTGTGGTGTCAGGAAAATAACCTCACACTCAATGTCAACAAAACAAAGGAGATGATCTTGGACTTCAGGAAACAGCAGAGGGAGCACCCCCCTATCCACATCGACGGGACAGTAGTGGAGAGGGTAGTAAGTTTTAAGTTCCTCGGCGTACACATCACGGACAAACTGAATTGGTCCACCCACACAGACAGCGTCGTGAAGAAGGCTTCAACCTCAGGAGGCTGAAGAAATTCGACTTGTCACCAAAAGCACTCACAAACTTCTACAGATGCACAATCGAGAGCATTCTGTCGGGCAGTATCACCGCCTGGTACGGCAACTGCTCCACCCACAACCGTAGGCTCTCCAGAGGGTAGTGAGGTCTGCACAACGCATCACCGGGGGCAAACTATCAGCCCTCCAGGACACCTACACCACCCGATGTGGCAGGAAGGCCATAAAGATCATCAAGGACAACAACCCCCCGAGCCACTGCCTGTTCACCCCGCTATCATCCAGAAGGTGAGGTCAGTACAGGTGCATCAAAGCAGGGACCGAGAGACTGAAAAACAGCTTCTATCTCAAGGTCATCAGACTGTTAAACAGCCACCACTAACATTGAGTGGCTGCTGCCAACATACTGACTCAACTCCAGCCACTTTAATAATGGAAAAATGTACGTAATACATGTACCACTAGCCATTTTAAACAATACCACTTTTATGTTTACATGCCCTACATTACTAATCTCATGTGTATATATTGTACTCTATACCATCTACTGCATCTTGCCTATGCCTTTCTGTACCATCACTCATTCATATATCTTTATGTACATATTCTTCATCCCTTTACACTTGCGTGTATAAGGTAGTTGTTGTGGAATTGTTAGGTTAGATTACTCGTTGGTTATTACTGCATTGTCGGAACTAGAAGCACAAGCATTTTGATACACTCGCATTAACTTCTGTTAACCATGTGTATGTGACAAATAAAATTTGATTTGATTTTATATATCAAAATTTGGTTGGAGCTTGTAAGATGTCGCCCTTCTCTGCGCACACAAACCCTGTAGCTCAACCATAGTTTTACTCTCATCCATAGTTGTTCATTACATTAGTGGTGACTTCTCTGGCCTCTCCCCAGCTAGTTATAAAAAATTGGTAGGATAATCATCTTGGTTTATCCCAGATTGTCCCCTTACAGGGTAAGACATCTTATGTTTGTCTATTAATTGGTTTTATCATCATTCCTGCTGTCGTGTACATGAAGCTTTAGGTTAGGCAATATGTTAGGAGAGTCCTATACTTTTAGACACCAGTAAGCCTCGTTTACCCATGCACATAATTCATGCTTGTACATCACTCTGCTATAGTGGGTCACGAGCTCCGTGCACAGTAGCTGAGCGTGACTCATATCTGACACCATTGTGCTGGCCAAATGCTGTGGGCGCCATGTGGGCAATTCAGCAGCCGAGCAGCATGATATCTCTTGCTAATTGGATAGTGCCAGTCTGTCGTCGGCTAAACATTATTACTGTGTCGTTTCCATCATTAAGCATATTCACAGAAGTACAGTTCATTTTATATTACTGCTAACCCTAACCCTAACCTTAACCCAAAACCTTTTCCCTCAGATTTCAAGCTGGACCTTAGTTGGGAAGCTGATGCTATATCACGGTGCAATAACCAATCAAGGCTTGCTATAGCTTCCAGCTGCAATGGAAGGCTTTTGATACTAGCATTACCTACCATGCTGAAGGCTTGTTAAACACCACATGGCGATCAGCAGTTGGCAATCAGGTGTTTTATCACCTTTAATGAAACATTCTGTTTGAGAGAGCTTATTCCTGAAAACTCTCATCTGCAGGCCTATTATAATCCTCTATGGGTTGTATGTCTCTAGTGATCTATTCTTCTATCATGGCTTACTGGCATATAAGGCTTGACTTAGCCCTCAGTTTAGGTACACTCTATATTGTAGGCCAAGGTTTTAGGTTGTCATTATCACTCTCATTGTGCATGCCCGGGCATACTATTGCTTAGCAGTATCAGCAGTGACATTAGGCTGTTTGGATAGCACAGAGAGTTTATAGGTAGCCACCGTTGGTCGCTGTTTTGGGGTTTCGTTAGTATATTGTATGTAGTTGTACGCTATGTGATGATTGTGCTGCTCTGCAGCAGTCTAATGTCTGCTCTTCTTTCTGTATGATGGTTTCTGTTTATATAACCATGTTTGCTTTTTTATTCCAAATCTCAGCCTTCCTTATGAGTTGCCCGGTGGCAGGGTATCAGTTCAGGTTGTGTGTCGGGACTCTTCGCCTTGTATTCTGCTCAGGAATCCATCTGAGCATCTACTCTTCATGGCCCACAGAGCAGCGACCAACATGCACAGATTGAGTTTCACGTTAAACCAATGGTGTTGGTTTGCACAGACGCTTTACCAGCGCCGTTCTGGTCTGTGTGATGGCTTTTATGGATAGCATGAGGAAATAAGCCTATTCATAGTTCTGAGACGCTATCTCAGTATGGTGAATTACGGCACAGTATTAGATGGGTAGCTGATTTTTCATTTACCCAAATGCCAGGTTTATCTTGCCTCAGCAAGGTCAGTGGTGGTGAGTAACATGAGAAATAAGCATTCTCTTGGTTTTCTGAGAAGCTATCTCAGTATGGCGTGCCTGCTGTAGTCTACACATAGTTTCACCTTCATGATACATATATGATCAATCATATTACTGTATATAGACGATGCTGCTGGTCTATCTTCACCCTTTTTCTGCATTCTAACTCAGGGGTGTGGTTGTTCTACAGTGGACCCTGCAGCGTGTGCTCAAACCAGTGCGATTAGAACAATACATTGGAACACCTAGTTACGATTGACGCAACAGTCAACGTTTGAGCTGGCCACACTGTTTTTTTCACAGAAACAATTTGCACAAACAGCCTTTACAATGTTATGTCCTCAATGTGATTTTTGGATGCAATGTTCAGACATTAACAGAAGTAGCAATAGCATAACACAATTCTTATGCATTAGTCCTAGCGCTAACTGAAGAAAGAGTGAGCCAACACAAGCAGTTATATTTAACGAACTCTATTTACAATTAATCACATCATGGGTTACTGTGCTTACCAGTGATCAAAATAATGTTGTAAAACCCTTTCTAAAAGTAATCTGACGATGGGTAGAGCTTGTGCGCGCCACCATGTTTGTTTTTCCACATTAACCAAAAATGAGAGGTGACAAGATGAGTTGGGTGTGTTTGCAGTGTGCACGTTAAAGGGGGTGTGTTGTCTACCATCATTCACTTCCGGAAGTTTACTCAAAAGACGAGTAAACCATCACTTCACCTCGTTTTGGTATAATATCATTGGTCTGACAGATGTTTCCGTGACACCCAGAATGCATTGTATGATGTCAACAAACATGGCTCCACACATACAGTAGCTGGCAATAAGCTTAGCATTAGCTCATAATAATCAGCACAACCTTTAAAAAAGTATGTTACACATGTGTCCATTAAATCTATGCAAGAATCGGAATGTATAATTTGTCACCCGTACTTGAAAACGTGAATAAAACAGTAAAGAAATAAATGACTACCGCCCAAACCATTTTCTGATAATGATACAGTATGTTGATACAAGTGGTGCGTGCCGGCAGTCAATCACGTAGCCTCTGACACTCAATCGAAGCCATTCAGTGTTGTTTATGTATGCAGCTAGTGGGCTTAAGCTGTAGCCTTAGCATTGTCTTTCAAAAGGAGAAAACAAAAAAATTCGGAAATTCTGGAGATTTTTGTCAATTCTGATGATGAGTCAGAGTATTTCACTGTTAGTCCACACCTGTGGTTTTTAACAAATATATTTTGATTTGTGAAGACAGAATTTGTCCAGGACATTATAGTGTACACAGGGTTCACCACTGACGTCAAACATTATGAGGGGTTTGGGGTGTCCGGGTCCATGGTGATGACCATGCAGGCTCATCTCGGGAGGGGGCAAACTTTGTATGTGGACAATTGGCACAGTAGTCTCACACTCTTCCAGCATCTTCTCTCCAACAGCACAGGGCTTTTGGCACAGTCTGGTCAAACAGGAAGGTGATGCCTTCATTTGGATGATGCAGAGAGGGGAGGTGGAGTTCAACGAGAACAGTCAACAGCTGGCTGTAAAGTTGTATGACAACCGAGACATCCATTTCCTCTCCACTGTCCATACAGCAACCATGTCAGCCACAGGGAAGGTGGACCACCTGACAGGAGAGAGAAAGATCAAATCAGACTGTGTGCTTGACTATAACCTCAAATGGGGGCAGTGGATAAGGCGGACATGACCAATAGCTTTGTGGAATGCGCTCAAAAAAAGTGGTATAAGAAGATCTTTTTCCATCTGATTTACACTGCTGCCCTCAACGGCCACATAGTTCACCGCCATCTAACCAACCTGGACTCAGTTGCATGGACTTTATCTTTGTACAATAGTGTTTTGCATATTTTTTTTATGACTACCTCATCTCTGTTCTCCACATATACCTCAGTCAAGCAGTGAATTTCAAACAGATTCAACCACAAAGAACAGGCAGGTTTTCCAGTGCCTTGCAAATAAGGGCACCTATTATTGGTAGATGGGTAAAAAAAAGCAGACATTGAATATCCCTTTGAGCATGGTGAAGTTATTAATTACACTTTGGATGGTGTATCAATACATATAGTCACTACAAAGATACAGCTGTCCTTCCTTACTCTTACTTACTTACTGACTTTATTGTCCCCATGGGGAAATTTTGTTGCAGTGTCAAGTACATATTTAAAGTGGCATTTAAATAGAAAACAAAATTGACAATACAACTTTCATAACAGTTACGCACCAATAAAAAAAAGAATAGTAAGAAATAAGAAATAAAACATTACATAAAAAAGAAGAAAAGACTAGCCTGCTGGCCTTACGGAGTCAATGGGAACATTCCCCGAGCTATTTAGGAGGGATATCACCTGGCACAATGATTGTCTCATTCTGTTTTTCCTGCTGAGGGGTGCCCTATACCTGCGCCCAGAGGGGAGTAATTCAAAGTCCAGGTACAGGGGGTGACTTGGGTCTAAAATGATTTTGTGAGCCTTACGGAGGGCCCTGACCTTAAAGATCTCATCCAGGCCTGTCTGTTTGATTCCAAGTACCTTGCTTGCTGTGGTAATAATCCTTCTCAGCATGTTTCCCTGGCTGACAGTAGCATTGCCAAACCAACAAACAATACAAAAAGTTAAAATACTCTCAATAAACGATTTGTAAAACAGAGTCAGTATAGTACAGTCTATACTGACTCAGTTGCCGGAGAGGAAGGAAACTATTCAGGGATTTCACCAAGAGGCCAATGTTGACTTTAAAACATTAACAGAGTTTAATGGCAACAATAGTGCAGTTTGAACTAGCCCACTATTTAGACATTTGGACCACATATGTATTTGCCTGATGTCTTTTCTTTGTGGATTTTGTCTTACACCGTCTAGTGCATTTTAGAGTTGAACAACACCAACTACGCATGCACATGCTTGTTTGAGCATCTCGAAGACTATATTCAATGTAGAATCAGTTTGACAGGTGACAAACAGATTATTTGACTATTGTAACATGCAGTGGTGAGAATTCTATTGTCTCTGTCAGGAGCCCAGGCTTTTGCCATAGATGGTAGAGTTCTCATCTCTAGACCACACAAGATTTAGATTTAGACACTTGTCTCTCTCTACATCGGTCAGCTACATTGGTGACCAGGGTGGGATACTTTCGATACGTCTATGAGGCCTGGGCACACAAATGGTCTTAGATAGAAGGGGGAATACTGAAGCATGCGTTGATGACAGTTCTACAGTCTCCATCAGAGGCCCAGGCTTTTGGCATTGATGGTAAAGTTCTAATTTCTGGACTGCAACATTGTGAGAGTCGGCCCCCCACGGCTCTACATATACACCGATTGGTAGGTTATACCATATTGAGATACTTCAAATACTGCCTGAGACAGCTTTGCTATGTGTGTAGCTCGTTCCCTATTTTACAAAGTGATGATGGAAAAAAAGACGAAGAAAAAATGCGTTACAAAAACAAACAAGCCCAATGACATAGTGACATCACAACAGGATTATCCATCAACAGTAGAGGTGAGACAATGGACTTCAGTACACTCGGAAGCTTAGCTTACTAGATCCGTGTACCTAATAAACTTCCCAGGAGTGTATATGACCTTAGCAACCTTCCCCTGGCTCCACAGTAACTGTTACCATGGTGATCCCTCACCCTCGGCTCTCAGCCCCCCCAAACTGACAAAACAGAAAAGAGATGTTGGAAAAAGCAGGGCCTTTTACTGCAAGGGCACAGTTCCCGTGAGATTTTCTAAACCAAGAGGGACCTTGATCTGTTGCTTTACACTGTCTCGTGGGAACTGTAATCTTACAGTGAAAGGCACTGTTTTTCCAGCATCTCTTCTCCTTTGTGTTTTGTCAGCAACATTTTACAACCCCTTTCAAAATACATGAATATTTTTCAATCCAAAAGGGCATGTCAAAAAGTAGAGTAAAAAGCATAGATCCTACGTACATGTAACATAGTACAATAGGGGACATGGCTGCTTGCATCAATTATGTCTAGTTATGTCCAATTATGCATCATTTCAGGGATGGGCAACTCCTCGGGGGCGGAGTGGTGTGTCACACTTTTTGCCTATCCCTAGTAAACACAACTGATTAAACAAATTGCGTTCTAGACTGAAGATCATGATTAGTTAATTATTGGAGTCAGGTGTGTTAGCTGGTGCAGGGCAGAAATGTGACACCAATCAGACCCCTGAGGACTGGAGTGTCCCATCCCTGATTAACATGATTGGAGAACGCTGTGCATTGGCACTGATTCAAACTGCAAGAATGATATAACAAGGAGGAGAGCACATACATATAGCTCAACATTAACAATCAATGGTTACACCTGTATCTCTTATTTCATGAGTGGCAGGTAGCCTAGTGATTAGCGCGTTGGGCCAGTAACCGGAAGGTTGCTAGAGCAAATCCCTGAGCTGACAAGGTAAAAATGTGTTGTTCTGCCCCTGAACAAGGCAGTTAACCCACTGTTCCTAAGGTGTCATTGTAAATAAGAGTTTGTCCTTAACTGACTTGCCTAGTTAGATAAAAAATAAGCTGATCACTATAGGACATCCTAGTGTTATTTTAGGGACGCGGAGAGATGTATTTTAATCTTAAGAGGCCTCACTCTAACCCCACCGCGGGTATATACTGTTGGCCATACTTGTTATTTTTACAAAAGCTGATTCTTGGCGATGCTGAAATACGTTCATCAAAGGCCCACAGTATCGCAAGCAGGAATAATACAAAGCTGTGACCAACCGGATCTCAAAGCAAACAATTTCAAACACTTCCCAAAATGTCAGACACTATGCCACTCAGCGTTAAGGGACATTATGCAATGCTTTGCATAGTCAGACTGGTGCTTCTTGCGGTAAAAATGTTTTTAGCCAAGGTCTATAAGAGCGCAGTGAATGGCTTATCTCCCTCCCAGATCCTCCATTGGCAGGTAGCCTAGCGGTTAACAGCATTGGGCCAGTTACTGAAAAGTATTTGGTTGGTATCCCCAAGCCCACTAACGGTCGTGGCATAAGCTCGTAACTTTTAAAGGAAGAACCACTGTAGGTGAAAGATCTGTTGACGTGCCCTTGAGCAAGGCACTTTACCCTAGTCTCTCTGGATAACAGCGTCTGCTACATGACTAAAATCAACAGGTTAGTCATCCCTTGAGCAGGGCTAAGGCCAGCCCTCTCCTTCTTGGTGTGCTGTAGATACACTGTAATGTGAGAGGCAACAGTGGGTTCAAATTATGAATAATTCCTGGGGCTTCAGTCTTTTACTTTAGCATAGGCCTGCCGGGTAATGTGTGTCTCTGTAAAGGACAACACACTGCTTGTACCACTTCCTCCTGATTTGGCTCGCACCCAGGACCTCTGCATTGCTAACACACCGCCCTCCTGGAGCATATAACCGGTCAGGCGCCAGACAAAAAGCTAGCTATTCAGTGGCGCAAATGGGGACACTTCAGGCTGAGGAGTACATTTCACACATCCCCATGTGCTACATTCACCCCTCAAAAGCGACCTCAGCCCGAATGTAGATCCGGGTCACGACACCACTGTAAAGGACGTCACGCTGCATCCGTAGGACACATAGGAAATTAATTTCCTTAAGCGTTAACCAGGTAAAAATGTGTATTGTATTTTCTATTGTGGCACGGCGTCAGTGGGATTCAAACCCATGGAGCTAGCATGTCATGTTTTTAACTCTTACAAAGCTGTTCATTTTAGTCTATTCAAATAGATGCCATTTCAAAGGAAACAAGCAATTATTAAAATCTGCCAATTAGTGGGCGTGGCCAACACACCTGAACACATTTAACAAGCTAGAGGATAGATCGTTTTGTTGATGCTGAGAACGGAATGTTTATGTTTTGAAATAACATTCTTAGAACGTTCTTTGAATGTTACTAATGTTTTCTTTTGGTTTTTAACACAACTTTAAATAGAACCATGAGGAAATCTGCAAAAAGCATTATGCCGAAGTATTGAAATTACCACAGAACATTGTTTCTTAACATTCTCTGAACATTCTGCGAGCTTAACTTGAATTAAATAGAACCATAAGGGAACCTGTATAAAACATTATGCAGAAGTACTGAAATTGGAAACATATGGTTTTAAGAACGTTATGGGCTAGCTGGGTATCCATTCCCAGAACATTGTGCAAAGGTTGTATGCAAAATAACCATAGGACAATCACACTCTCACCAAGCTCTAAGAATCATATTGTTCTCAGAACGTTATGTGCTAGCTGGGCTGCTGTCTCATTTAAAGACAGTGAATACTGTACCTTGGGGAGCAGACACTGTGTCGCTGATGACTGAGATTAATTTATTATCACTCAGCACCTTTCACAGCCAACAGACATAATGGACCCTGACAGGACAAGGAGATGAGTGGACAAGACACACTCCTGAACTGTCTGAGTAAACAGAAGTATAGAGTCACACAAGGACACATGCATGGACACACACACACACTCTGCTGATCAGAGTGGGCAGTGGGCTGTGGGGAGAATAAGTGTGAGAGACACACATATGATGAGTAATGATAACAGGATGATTCAAATTGCATCTTCAGTGCATAACAGTCATCGACAGAGTTGGGGTGTCGTTACCAGAACCATTCCCATGGAGGGACTGTGCAGATGAAGAAAACTATTCCTTCTACTCTCTTACGCTACTTCTTATTTAATTTTGTCTAGCTCAGCCTGAATCCTGTTGTTGTAGCAGTTGGACTTTGTCTTAAAGGTGCAGCGATCTCTCCCAAGTGCTAGTCAGGGTGACTGCATTCATAAGAAACCCTCATTTGAACTAATGACATAAATACCACATTGGAGAAGCAATAGCAGGAGAGCAGGATTCTCTATTGCATAGCGGCAGGACTGAATAAATGATGGATGGATTTTGCTCCTTGCGGCTCCTTCTCCCCTTTGTTGCATAGTTATTCTGGAAGTATTAAGTATGTGGCCGTATAAATCAGTCTATAGAAATAGTGCTCTGCTATCACCATCAATATGAGCATGAACAGGCCAGGGAGAGGGAAAGCGTGCTGACTTCTTCAATGGATTACTGTTGGAGCCTCTATTGTGAAGCTGCTCGCTGGCTTATTCTGCACTGACCTTGGAGAAGCTATAGCCTCTTCATACAGGCTTACCTGCTTGTGACAAGGAGAGGGGTGACACTCAATAGGGTGTCCAATCAAAAACACATATTTTGATCAATAGGTAAAATGGCATGCTAATTATGTAGATACTCTTTTAAGAAATGGTCCAAACCTCATGTCTCTATCATAATCTGTTCAAAAATATGTTAAAAATAGTTTTTACCTTTGTAGGATGGCCAAAATTAAGGTGACTAAATCAATGGAAGCCAGAGGAAAAAAGTGGTCAAATACTGTATCAGGAAAATTGCATTGCGTCAGCTCCGCTGCATTCTGTGCAATAATTAATAAGGCTACTGGTTACCAGAAAGACTTTCCCGTTGAACTCATCATTGTTCTTCTGGAATCCGCAGGACATCAAATAACTTAGAGTTAAGATGGATATCAATTTAGAGAATTCACATGTAGTATTTTTCATATTTCAGTATAGGCCTTTCATATTAATTCGAAATTCAAAACTCTTTCTAAGATTTCTCACAAAAACAAGCTTATCTCTGTGAAATGTCAACGGAGCACTGAGCGTATATCAGGCTTATTTTCAAAGCCTTTTGCTTTAATTTCAGCTTGTGTCATGCAAATTTCTCTTTTTGCAACCAGCAACAGATGACGACCGCAAAATGTAAAATCATGAAAGTTTTTTTATAAGAAACCTATGTCAACAGAGCTCAATGCTTATTATCCGATGTATTAGGTTACGAAATACAACTTTTCGGATATAATGTTAATGACATGTTAGAGAAAGACCCCACTGAAAAATATAACATACGGAAGTTACATTTCATCACCAAAGCGGGTTTTCACCTACTGGGCAGACACCCTACACTCAAGAGAACAGGAACTCCTATCTGAGTTCCTCTGCAACTTTTTTGGAGTATTACAGTCACCGATCTGTAGCTCTGTAACTCTGGAGAGCAGCCTGACTGGAGGTGACAAGGGTACTGTGAGCACAGGGACATTGTGACTAAGGACCTGGTGACCTGAAGCAACTCTAAGAAAGTGGCGCTGACAGTCTCGTTGCTCCGGCCTTTTCTCCATCTCTCTGTGTGGTGTCAGAGACAAATCCCCATGGGAAGGCCTCCCATGCTCGCTGCTCTCTTCCTGCACTCACTGTCTAAGAATAACAGGGATGGTGAGGAAGTTACAGTGGGCCTGAGGGGCTGAGTGTGACAAATAGCTGCTTCTCTGTTCTGCCATCCAGACCACTACTCAAGGCCAATTTCTATTGGCCCTCACCAGTGTAACCGTGATAATATGAGCTCCGGTGGGACCCGTCTGTCTTTGAAGAACCCACCAATCTAATGTGGTCAGTTATGCCTCTGCCATGCAGAGCTTTCACTCCAGTGTTTGATTCCAGGCGATCTGAATGGCAGAGACGTGTCCATGATGTAAGTCAAAGGTTACAGATATTCTTCGGTACTTTTGTATACTTTTATGCCAGTCGTTCTGAAAGTAGCACGCAAGTGTTCCCCCCCCCCCCCCGAAAATGGTGTACTACCTCACATACTGTAGGTGCAGATATGAGCACCACATCGTTGCTCTCTCTCTCTCTCTGCTGTGTGAGTATCTTGCTAGCTGTCACTCAAATTACGAGGGGCTGAATCTCTTTGGCTATAACTCGAATTGCTAGGGGTCTGGCCCACGTGGGGGGAAATGTCGGGGAAATGCTGCCAGAAAAACATTTGCTTTCAAACTAGGGATTTAAAGGCTAATTGAGGTAAAACAGTAATTCTGCTCATAGATTATGTATGAATTACACATTGACACATCCAGCCTAAAGCTGGAGGATAAAAAAAATACTTAGTCGTCCCCAATGTTCCAGAGCATGTCTTTAAACAGGAATTGGCAGAGTACTTGAGGTGTGAACAGCAACAGAGACAGCAAGCTATAGCTTTGGAAATCTGTGTAAACAAAGAATAACCTCTCTCAACCACTCAATTAGTGTCATAATTACAGCTAAGCGATCTGAGAGCAGTGCCCTTTTTGCTTGTCAATAGATCAAATCATAAATAACAAGCTGAAAAGCTGTTGTTTAAAGATAGGTGAACTGTTAAAGGTTCTCTGAAGTAGAATTCTACTGAAGCAACTGAATACTATCATATTTTAAAAGACAAGTCCTTGGAAATCATGAAACCTGTGCGCACACGCACGTACACGGACACACACACACACACACACATACAGTAAGCAAGTACACTGCTGATCTGAGCACAAAGTGAGCAGTGGGGTGTGTGGTGAATAAGAGCGGGAGATTAGTTGATTGATTGGATTTTTTCTTCAGTTCACAAATTTCCATCAGGGGAAGGGATAGGAAGAGATACACGGGGCTGTGGCCATTCATCAACATCACATGAGCTGGAAAACCCCGGCCAGGGGAGAGGAGGTGCAGACTACACTATACCGTGCATTCGTAAAGTATTCAGACCTCTTGACTTTTTCCACATTTTGTTACATTACAGCCTTATTCTAAAATGGATGAAACAGTTTTTTCCCCCTCATCAATTTAATGACAGCTCTCTCTCTCTCTATCACAAACACACACACACACACACTGTTTTTGCTTTTAGATTTTTTTTCAAATGTATTAAGAATAAAAAACGTAAATATCACATTTACATAAGTATTCAGACCCTTTATGCAGGACATTGTTGAAGCACCTTTGGAAGCGATTACAGCCTCGAGTCTTCTTGGGTATGACGCTACAAGCTTGGCACACATGTATTTGGGGTGTTTCTCCCATTCTTCTCTGCAGATCCTCTCAAGTTCTGTCAGTTTAGATGGGGAGTGTTGCTGCACAGCTTTTTTCAGGTCTCTTCAGAGATGTTCGATCAGGTTCAAGTCCAGGCTCTGCCTGGGCCACTAAAGGACATTCAGACTCTTGTCCCAAAGCCACTCCTGTGTTATCTTGGCTGTGTGCTTAGGGTCGTTGTCCTGTTGGAAGGTGAACCTTTGCCCCAGTCCGAGGTTTTCATCAAGAATCTCTCTGTACTTTGCTCCGTTCATCTTTCCCTCGATCCGGACTAGTCTCCCTGTCCCTGACACTGAAAAACATCCCCACAGCATGATTCTGCCACCACCATGCTTCACTGAAGGGATGGTACCAGGTTTCCTCCAGACCTGATGCTTGGCATTCTTGGTTGGTCATACCAGAGAATCTTGTTTCTAAAGGACTGATTGATGGAGTGCTGCAGAGATGGTTGTCCTTCTGGAAGGTTCACCCATCTCCACAGAGGAACTCTGGAGCTCTGTCAGAGTGACCATTGGGTTCTTGGTCACCTCCCTGACCAAGGCCCTTCTCCCCCAATTTTTCAGTTTGGACAGGCAGCCAGCTCTAGGAAGAGTCTTGGTGGTTCCAAACTTCTTCCATTTAAGAATGATTATAGCCACCGTGTTCTTGGGGACCTTCAATGCTGCATAAATGTTTCTGTACCTCGACACAATCCTGTCTCAGAGCTCTACGGACAATTCCTTCGACTTCATGGCTTGGTTATTGCTCTGACATGCATTGTCAACTGTTGGATATTATATAGACAGGTGTGTGCCTTTCCAAATCATGTCCAATCAATTGAATTGACCACAGGTGGACTCTAATGAAGTTGTAGAAACAGGATGCATCTGAGCTCAATTTTGAGTCTCATAGCAAAGGGTCTGAATATTTATGGAAAAAATAATAATCATTTTCAAAATGTTCTAAAAACTTGTTTTTGCTTTGTCATTATAGGCTATTGTGTGTAGGTTGATGAGAAAGGAAAGGTATTTCATTAATTTTAGAATAAGGCTGTAACGTATCAAAATGTGTAAAGTCTGAATACTTTCTGAATGCACTGTATGTGTCATATGTGTCAAAATACCAAACATTGTGCACTTCTGAGTGAATGGACATCCAAAAAAAACATGTCCCACTTTGCTGCATAGATACCTACTGTATACCTTTTTAACGGGGGCTGAGTTTGGTGACGACACATGGTAACATCCCTGTGGTGTTCCCTAATACTCCTCCTCTGTGACTCTATCAGCCAGACAAGGTCCATGTTCCTCATTAGTGTGTGTGGGGGTGCAGGGAGCAGACCCCGCTCAGTAAAACACCCTGTGTCATTAGACGGCCTGTCATGTCGCCCTTCCGTCACCCAGTGGTGGCCTATGGGTAATTATCAGCACCGGACCAATTACCACCATGGGATGAGATGGGAGGCTGGACAGAGAACTTTCAGAAGTGGTCTGTAGTTTTAAAGTGACATCAATGGACTGAAAATGAGACATACATCATGGTGAATGACAGAGATTGCATTATTAGGCAGTGGAGTCCTTTTTACTTTAGGCAAGGCATCTTTTTTTGCCAGGTCAATAAGGAAGTTCTCTCTGTTTTTCTACAGTAATTGACTGGGTAAATTGACTGGCTTGTCTAGCTAGCCTGCCTTAGGCATATCATAATCAAGTATGGTAGCATTTCGCAGGGCAATTATACACCGAGTGTACAAAACATCAGAAACACCTGCTCTTTCCATGACAGATTGACCAGGTGAATCCAGGTGAAAGCTATGATCCCTTATTGATGTCAGTGTAGATGAAGGAGAGGAGACAGGTTAAAGGATGCGTTTTAAGCCTTGAGACATCGATTGTGTATGTGTGCCATTCAGAGGGTGAATGGGCAAGACAAAATATTTCAGTGTCTTTGAACAGGGTATGGTAGTAAACAGCAGGCATTTTTCATGCTCAACAGTTTCCCATGTGCAACTTGACATTGGAGTCAACATAGGACAGTACCCCTGTGGAATGCATCTCAATACTAGGAAGGTGTTCCACATGTTTGATAAATGCAATGTATGATACAGTCTGTTCAAGGCCAGTACAGTACAGAGGCTGTTCTGAATGGAGATTGTCATCATTTGTTAGCAGCAAATATAACTGTAAGCACTAAACACTTGCCTTGAGTATGGTTGTTTATTAGATAAAACAAAGTCAGGTATCCAAATGTATCTCTCCCTCTCATTCTTTACCTCTTAGTTACAAAATATAATTATTGGACTGCTTTTGTGTGATCTGCTATGGAGAGATGCCTCTGTACAGGATAACTAGACAGATGAATGCAGAAGTGCCTGTGGCAGGTTGAGCTTCGATACAAATCGATGGCTAATGTTGACTCACTCATCAGGTGCAACAATAACAGCTCCATGCGCCAGGTTGCATCTTTGAAAATGAAGTATTCAGAAACACTCATTCCATCTATTTTCAATATGTGGCATTATGTAAGGCTAATGAATACATGATTTAGATTTTGATTCCCAATTTAGTATGTTAAAGCACAATATGTGATTCAAAGTTGTGTGCATCGAGGGTGCAGATTTACCTTCAAATAGTCCCTCTGTCTACAGTATATGACAGCCCATTTACAACTCCTGTTATCACTCACACCCAGTCAGTAGATGGGTCTAACCAGTAAACCCTGACCAGTTTTTATACCCAAACAAATCAGAATACCCCTTCTTTATTTGAGCAGGTGAATCAACATAGGCAGGGATGCTAAGTTGGCCTCAGTATATTTTGTTTCTATTTCCCATACTCCAGCATTTGTCCTGTCCTCTTCTGACTGTTAGATTAGTCAGCATATAGAGTAGTGGCAGCCCCCCACGATGTTTTTAATGCTGGGATGACAATGGCCCGGGTCTACCCTGCTTTTACAACATGTTTGTCAGTGTTTATCAGTTTCCTTAAGCAATAATACAACCTCAATGTGTCAGCACATTCTACAGTACATACAGGAAGGAACATCATAGAGAGGGTTGACAGATTTGTGTTATACAGGGTGCTTACATCGACTAATGCAAGTGATTCATGTCGGAAACCATGATGGGTTTCTCAGCTTTGGCTGCACTATGTATTCCACCATGACACCTTTTCCACTCCAGGGTGTGTGGACTGTCAGCAAGTAGGGATTGGATTCAGGGATTAAAGCAGGCCAAACCGGTCTCTCCCCTCTCTGACGATTTCCTTTGGCTCAGAGCAGAGGCACGCATAAACACACGAACGTGTGCACACACAAAACCAACCACGGTAAACGCACCACTCAACAGCCCTTTCACATACTGCCTTTTACAGCCTGGACCCCTAAACATCTCAAACATCTCTATATGAAAAGCAGTGCTCTCCCCCCCCCTCACCTGCCTCAACACACAAAGTACCTGTGTGAGTGATCTTTACGAGTGCTCGCTCTAATATTTAATGTCTCTGCTCAGCATTTCCACCTCCCCTCATCAATGGAGACTGGGTAATACCAGCCGTCCATCCATCAGACAGTCTTTCTACAAACACACCTAGCCACACTCACGACGCCTCATATTGTCAGTGGCTTTATATGACACACTGAATGAAAAACAGGGGAAAGGAAAGCTGGAGGGGAGACCAATGTCAATATTTACCCCCCCACCCCCACCCTACACACACCCTTTACCCTGTGTGTTTTAACTACACCTCATCATCAGACGTCAGCCAAGAGCAATAACAGCCCAGAGCGAGGGTAGAATAATCACTAACAAACTAACAACAAAATAGGATGCAGTCACTAAGCTACATACTAGGTATTTGGTGAAGAGTAGATACAGTTTAGAAGGGTAAGCGCAGGATGATCACATGATGATTGAGCGCAACATTTATGGTGGTCCACAGCTGCTTCACACCAGGAGGGGAAAGAAGTGAGGAGGAGAAGGGAGGAGGGGGTACACGACAGGGACACAGGACTGATGGGTTCTATGGCGCATGCTTCCAATGCCCTATGAGTACAGCTGTGTAATGTGGCTGTTGAGAGAGGATACAGTGTTTACATGATGCTATACAGCTAGGGGAAGTGGCAGGAGAGAGCAGCGCTGAGTGTCAGGAGGGAAAACGTCAGGTCCAGGCCTGGAACAGGTCGGTGAGACAGATCCCAGCTCTGCAGGGCTGTTGCATTGTGAGTGAGTGAGTGAGTGAGTGAGTGAGTGAGTGAGTGAGTGAGTGAGTGAGTGAGTGCGTTTATGTGCATGTGAGCGAGCGTTCATGCCTGCATGTAAGTGACACTGTTCATAGGTGTGCATGTGATCTGTGTGTGTTCATGAGTTAGAGTGTGTTGATGTTAATAACTGTGTATAAATAACTCTGTGTATGTGCGCTAAGTCCGTGTGTGAGACACTATAGCATGAGTGTGTGCTCTGCCTGTGTGTTTGGGGAGCTGCATGGTGTCACATCCAGCTGCGCTAACTAATGCAGGCTCCAGAAGTGGATGCCCTAGTGTGCAGCGGGAAAGCCCAGTCAGCAGCACTCTGCCTTGGGGAACGACTGGGAGAGAAGAGGCTCTCTGGAGGAGGGCGGCTCCACACAACAGTGTCAAACCAGGGCAACGCCGCCAACTCAGCCCTTTCTTTCTTCCTCTCTCTCTGCTGTCATCATGCCCCAGGCCATATGTCCATGACATTTATGAGTATTACGTTCGCTACCTAATCCAACTCTCTAACCTCATCTATGGAGACCTTCGCTTCCTCACTGCTGCTGTGAGCGTGTGTACGTCTAGCCAAGCTGTCATAATGGGACGAGGAGGAGGGGAGGGGGAGGAGGGATGGGTTGGGGAAGAAGGGGTGGGGGAGGAGGACTATATTTAAATCTGCATCTGTCCAAGAGAGGCATGTTTAACGCTAGGAAACGATCCCGCTTTCTGACACTAGAGAAGTCACTAATCCCACCAGGTACTGCTCTTAAGCACAGAGAGGAACTGCAGCGGCAGCAGCGGCTCCTGCCACGACGTGCACCGTTAATCACTATCGTGACTGGTAGCGTCCCTGGTAGACCTGGGATAATCTAAGCTAACCACTAATGTGCGGAGAGCCAGAGCCCACTGCTGCTTCTGTCTTCAATTGTACAGTACAATGTGGGCTTCAGGGCTATTTTATGATTATGTGGTGGTGATTTATCTTCTCTTTAATCTTGGGGTTAAAATGCTGAGCTTGTAAGCCACAGTGTCGTCACAAGGATGCTGTTACAATAAGATATTTGGAGTGGTAGCGTTTTTTTACTGTGTGCATATTGTCATGCAATGTCAACAAATTGCTTGGCAAATGAGTGAAAATAGATGATTTGAATAGAGAGATGCATGCCAAGGCTTAAATGGTGGAATAACAATGTGTTGGGGAGCAATATACATCAAACACAGACTGTGGTATCACACAGAACACTGTTCCATGTGAGTTTATATGTGGCAGGGAGACAGAGGCAGACGGGGGGGGGGGGGGGGGGGGGGGGGGGGGGGGTTGATGAATGGATTGTGTGAGCATGTGCTCCGTGTGTGTGCGTGGCCATGCTGATTCAGCACATAGAACCCAGGCAGAGTTAAGTGGTGAAGAGAGAGAGAGAGAGAAAGGCTCCCTGCAGGTACGAGTCATGTTCTGTTTTGATCATGGCAAACAGTCCCCCCCCCTCGTTCCCCACCTCCTTCATCATCGCATCTCCCTGTTCTTTGTTATTCTCTCCTCCTCTCCTCTCTTCAATTCGATTATTTTCTGTTTCGTTTTCTTCCCTTCATCAAGCAAGGGCAACAGGGTTGGCGTAAATTCCATTGCAATTCATCACCATTAAAAACATTGGATTCTACAAGAAAAATGTCAATGTTGGTGATGTGTTCTATAACTTAAATTTATTTCCTGTTTTGGATGAAATGGAATTGGCAACAAGGGCTGTTATGGTAGCGTATTACCACCAAACAGGCAGTCATGAGTCATGAGAGAAATCAAATTCCCCCGTTGAGTCACAGTAATCTCCTCTTATGCACTTTGGACATGCGTTGGTAGTCACTAATGACCCGGTACTCAGGGCTCTATTGTCCCTCAAACCACTCTGACATCAATGCCAACGACAATCACAAACACTTATCTTCAAAACAGTATCATGCTTTTAAAACTTACTATTAGGCTACATTTTGTTTTACCTCACTGTGGTGATCAATTTGAAGAAGTTCAACAGTAGGTTGAAATGGAATGGAAAACATGGTCATTGTGAATGTTGTTTCAAAGCCAAACAATGAAATGGCCAACACTTTCTAAGGTGAATATTATTTCAAAGCATTTAAGATGTTGCATGTAGAACACTCATATGCATATTTGAGCTTAAGCATAAGCATATATACAAGCCCAAGTCCCCCCCCAAAAAACAACATTAAAATAATGATTGTGCCATTATACAATACACGGCCTAATCTCCTACTACCGACGCATGTCCAGCATTCATAAGAGTGCATATTACGCACTGCAGAAAAACATACAAAAATAACATAGATTTAAGATGCCTTTGGTAGATAACTCGTCTACACTCCAAAATTAAAGAAATTCTAGTACTGGACTATATTATTATACAGTACTGTATATCAGATGGACTGGTTACCTTATGCTATGCTCCAAACTTTATATCCATGAGTCTTGGAGAGAAGATATAGGCCTAGACAAGGGATGGGAACTGGCGGACCCCCTTTTGAAGGCCCTTGGATCAATAAATGAAAATGCAGAACTCAGTCAGGGTCTCAACTACAAGTTAGAATACACAAGGTGCAATTTCAAAATTGGTTTGGGCATCAGCAGTTTTTATTTTGTTATGTTACATCCGGCCGTGATTCGGAGTCCCATAGGGCGGTACACAATTGGCCCAGCGTCGTCCGGGTTTGGCCGGGGTAGGCCGCCATTGTAAATAAGAATTTGTTCTTAACTGACTTACCTAGTTAAAGGTTAAATAAACAAATTATAATGAATAAAACTTTGTTCTGATTAGTTCTAAAATTGCAATGCATTCATCTTAAGATAACTACTTTATTGAAGTATAGCTATCAGCAAAGTCAGAGCTAGGGGGGGGGGGGGGGTCGAGTGCAAGTGTTGGTTCAGGAAAGTTATTTGGGGGTGGCGGTTCAAGTTGAGGAAGGGCATTATTTAAGACACTCTTTGAAAAGGTATGGTTTCAGGTTCTGTGTGAGTGGGACCAATAGACTCAATAGGCTGATTGAATAAGGAGCGGATGTTGGCCAAGTCATCAGCAGAGAGGGAGGAGGGATGGAGAGGGGTGGAGGATTAAGGAGGGAGGAGAAGGTGGATAATAATTTCCTGAGGTTTGAGGCAGAAGCTTTACATTTTGAGTGATAGAAAGTGGCAGTAAATACAGAGGAAGAGAATGTAGAGAGGAGGGAGTGAAAAGATGATAGGTCCTCTGGAAGTTTATTTGTCCTCCGTTTTTGCTCAGCTGCCCGCAGCCTTGTTCTGTAAGTTTGCAATGAGTTACTCAGCCACAGAGCAGGAGGGGAGGGCTGAGCAGGTCGGGAGGAAAGGGGGCAGTGTGAGTCACACGATGCGGAAAGGGAGGAGCGTAGGGTCGAAAAGGCAGAATCAGGAGACAGGAGAGAGAAGGATTTAGAAGAAGGGAGAGATGATAGAAGAGGAGAGAGTAGTGGGAGAGACAGTGAAGATTGCGATGGCGCATGACCATCTTGGTTAGGGCTGAGTGGCTAGGGTTGGAGGAAAGAGAGACAGAAAAGGAAGCAAAGTGGTGACCAGAGACCTGAAAGGGGGTTGCAATGAGAGTAGTAGGTGAACAGCTTCTAATAAAGAGGAGGTCAAGCGTATTGTCTGCCTTTTGAGATGGAGGGGATTGGAAAAGGGTGAGGTCAACAAAGGCAAGGAGGGGAAAGAGAGAGTTTGAAATAAATTAATCGAAGTCTGGAGGTTAAAGTTGGAAAGTACGAAGAGCGGTGAGACATCGTCAGGAAATGAGCTTACCAAGGTGTCAAGTTCATTGAGGAACTCTCCAAAGGCACCTGGTGGGCGATAGATGACAGCAATGTTAGAATTGAGTGGACAAGTGACAGTGACAGCATGGAATTAAAATGAGCAGATGGACAGGTGAGAGAGGGAGAAAATATAAAATCCCCAGTTAGGTGAAATGAGTAGACCTGTGCCAACACCGACACAACCAGATGCTCTTGGATTATGAGAAAAACCGTAGTCAGATGAAGAAAGAGCAGCTGGAGTAGCAGTGTTCTCTGGGGTGACCCAAGTCTCGGTCAGGGCCAAAAAGTCAAGGGACTGAAGGGCAGCATAGACTGAAATGAACTCTGCATTCTTGACCGTAGATCGGCAGTTTAAAACGCTGCCGGAGCCCAGGAATTCCACATGGGCTGTGTGTGCAGGGTACACTAAATTAGAAGGGTGGGGGGCATCTGTAAAGCCTACAGGGAGAAGAGTGAACTGGGATAGAAAACACAGTTCAAAAGTTTGGTGTCACTTGTAAATATCCTTGTTTTTTAAAGAAAAGCACATTTTTTGTCCATTAAAATAACATTGAATTGATCAGAAATACAGTGTAGACATTGTTAATGTTGTAAATTACTATTGTAGCTGGAAACGGCAGATTTGTAATGGAATATCTACATAGGCGTACAGAGGCCCATATCTGAAAACTGGTGCTGATTAAAGAAGCAATAAAACTGTCCTTCTTTAGACTTGTTGGGTATCTGGAGCATCAGCATTTGTGGGTTTGATTACAGGCTCAAAATAGGCAGTAAAAAATAACTTTCTTCTGAAACTCGTCAGTCTATTCTTGTTCTGAGAAATGAAGGCTATTCCATGCGAGAAATTGCCAAGAAACTGAAGATCTCGTACAAGGCTGTGTACTACTCCCTTCACAGAACAGCGCAAACTGGCTCTAACCAGAATAGAAAGAGGAGTGGGAGGCCCCGGTGCACAAGTGAGAAAGAGGACAAGTACATTAGAGTGTCTAGCTTGAGAAACAGATGCCTCACAAGTCCTCAGTTGGCAGCTTCATTAAATAGTACCCGCAAACACCAATCTCAACGTCAACAGTGAAGAGGTGACTCCGGGATGCTGGCCTTCTAGGCAGAGTTCCTCTGTCCAGTGTCTGTGTTCTTTTGCCCATCTTAATCTTTTCTTTTTATTGGCTAGTCTGATATATGGCTTTTTCTTTGCAACTCAGTGGCCGCTGAGGAACCAGGGAAGACTGAAGTACTAATACTAATTGAAGAGCATACCTCCCTGTACTTATTCTTGATTGCTTAAGAGAGGAGAAACCACTTCCCCTCCAATACAGCCACTGATTACCAAAACAAGTCACAAATTGACCTGCCCCTTGATCCTGGTTGATGTGTCAACAATCATCTACAAGTGAGTAGTCAGTAGTGGCGTTAAGTACTTAAGTAAAAATACTTTTAAGTACTACTTAAGTATTTGGGGGGGGTATCTGTACTCTACTATATTTTTGACAACTTTTACTTCACTCCATTCCTGAAGAGAGTAATGTACTTTTTACTCCTTACACATTCCTTGACACACAAAAGTACTCACACAAACGTTACACTTTGAATGCTCAAGCAGGACAGAATTATGCTATTAATATAACGCTTTGTCATCCCTACTGCCTCTGATCTGGCTGATTCACAAAACACAACTACTGTGTTTGTAAATGATGTCTGAGTGTTGGAGTGTGCCCCTTTCTGTCCGTAATTAAAAATAGTACGTAAATAGTGTCTAGTTTGCTTAATATAAGGAATTTGATCTATAGCATTTACTTTTACTTTGTACGTTTACTCAAGTATAATAATTAAGTACAGTGGTAGAAAAATTACTTAAGTATATTTAAAACCAGATACTTTTAGACTTTTACTCAAGTAGTATTTTGCTGGGTAACTTTCACTTTAGTCATTTTCTATTAAGGTATCTTTACTTTTACTCAAGTATGACAATTAAGTACTTTTTCCACCACTGGTAGTCAGCAGTTCACACACCAAGTAGCCCACTGGGAAGACAGATTGCATTTAAAGTAGATGGCCCTAGCTAGCAAAAAGACAGTACTAGACAGACTACTGAACAACAAAAATGATACTTATCCCTCCTGGAGATATCAGGAGTCTTCTAGCTATAGATTGAAGCACAATGAGATGGAGCCTGAGAAGCTGGCTGCACTGTCTACACCCAGTGGTGAAACCTCTCTTTTGTATTCAGCGAAGATCCATTCTATTACAATAAAATAAAGGCACGGGACATATAGGCATATCTTGTCTGCTAAATGGACTAGCCTACAGCCTATGGCATGGCGTATAGCCAGATAAGAACAGAATATGAGTCGCCTACTGTATGTTCTGAAATACATTTTCTTTGTATCATGTTTCTTTAGATCTGCCTAAAATAAATAATGGATTTATTAGACTTTTTTAAATGTAGATGTTCGAAAGGCACACATCAGCGGCTTGTATGTGTGGAGGCCTGGAGATGCTAAACATTTATGTTAATTAGCGGTCAATTACTGTGAGACCGACAGCATTTGCATGACAATAACCAGCTGACAAAATTGAATGACTGCCACAGCCCTGTTGGCACCCAAAACAAAAGGGAAGAACATAGCAAAGATTACACCAAGGAGCATCAATGTCACACCTACATGCATCAATTCACCCTGCTGAATGGGTCATCTGACCCCAAGGATAACTATGGGTAATGATTCCAAAGGGCCTCATTTCTGGAGGCTCCCTCAGTAAAAAGTGTTAATGCTGACAAATTAACATTGACTTCTCAAGAAGCTAAGGATTTGACATCCTTTGACCTCCCCACGGTTCATATCTGGTACAAACAAATGACACACTTCCTCCATAGTGACTGCAGGCAAACAAGTTATTTACTTACTTAACCATCTTTGTTCCTATGTGGAACATGCTTCCATGAGAGAATGCCACTGCTGCTGATCTTCTGCCTTTTTGGGGACCAAATCAAATTTTATTGGTCACATACACATGGTTAGCAGATGTCAATGCGAGCCTAGCGAAATGCTTGTGCTTCTAGTTCCGACAATGCAGTAGGGTGGAGTTGATATGGTCCTAGACTAGTCTCTCAAAGCCCTTCATGATGACAGAAGTGAGTGCAATGGGGCGATAGTCATTTAGTTCAGAAGGAGAGCCCAAGGCTTTGGTAGCGGGCCGTGTCACTGGCACTGTATTGTCCTCAAAGCGAGCAAAGAAGTTGTTTATTTTGTCTGGGAGCAAGACGTCGATGGGGCTGGTTTTCTTTTTGTAATCCATGATTGACTATAGACGCTGCCACATACTGTAAGTCTCGTGTTTGAGCCATTGAATTGCGACTACTTTGTCTCTATACTGACACTTTGCTTGTTTGATTGCCTTTCGGAGGGAAGCTGCACTGTTTGTATTTGGTCGTGTTTCCGGTCTCCTTGCAATGATTAAAAGCGCTAGTTCGCGCTTTCAGTTTGCGCGAATGCTGCCATCAATCCACAGTTTCCGCTTAGGGAAGGTTTTAATGGTCACAGAGGGAACGACATCTCCGATGCACTTGCTCACTGAGTCAGCGTATGCATCAATGTTATTGTCTGAGGCTATCCGGAACATATCGCAGTCCACGTGATCGAAGCAATCTTGAAACGTGGAATCCAATTGGTCAGACCAGCATTGTATTGACCTGAGCACAGGCATTTCCAGTTTAAGTTTCGGTCTATAGGCTGGGAGCAGCAAAATGGAGTCGTGGTCAGTTTTGCTGAAGGCAGGGTGGGGGAGGGCTTTGTATGCATCACGGAAGTTTGAGTAGCAATGATCCAAATAGCTACCAGCTCTTGTCGTGCATTCAATATACAGATAGAATTTAGGGTGTATGGTTCTTAGGTTAGCTTTGTTCAAATCCCAAGCTACAATAAATGCAGCCTCAGGATGTACGGTTTCCAGTTTACATTGAGTCCAGTGAAGTTCTTTTAGGGCCGACGAGGGATCTATTTGGGGGGGGTATACACTGCTGTGACTGTAATCGAAGAGAATTCTCTTGGAAGATAATGCGGTCGGCGTTTGATTGTAAGGAATTCTAGGTTGGGTGAACAAAAGGACTTGAGCTCCTGTATGTTGTTGTGATTACACAATGAGGAAGGATCCGAAGGATCCGCTTCGGGAAAGATGTGTTCCTGGTCGTAATGATGGTAAGTTGACGTCGCTTTTATATCCAATAGTTCCCGACTGTATGTAATAACACTTGAGATTTTCTGGGCTAACAATGTAAGAAATAATACATCAAAAAACAAATAACTGCATAGTTTTCTAAGGACCTGAAGCAAGGCGACCATCTCTGTCGACGTATCACACTTGTTTTGCATGACAGGCCACAGTCCTTCATCTCCTTCTCCACGGTTCCCTGAAGGCAGTACATTAACTGCAATAAACAGATTGATTATCTCCACTTCACACCATATTTTAGCACCCTAGTCTTAAAATTGCTGTGATTACCAGCGTTTCCCAAACTCAGTGCTCTGAACCCCAAGTGTTTGGTTTTTGCCCAAGCACTACAGAGCTGATTCAATTGATCAAAGCTTGATGATTTGTTGATTTTTGAATCAGTTGTGTAGTGCTAGGGCAAAAACCAAAATGTACACCACTAGGGCTCCCGAGTACCAGGTTTAGGAATCCCTGGTTTATGCAGTGATTGTGCTGTGACAGTTATTGTTTGTAGAAGTAAAGATAAAGCAGTGAGTGTGGATGTTTCACAGTTGTATTTTTCTGGAAACAAATTAAAAGAGGAAGACCTTTTGTTATAGCGAAAGTGACCCTTTTAATGATATATCTACAGGGAAGAAGTATGGACGGTATCCATCTCTCATTCTCTCTCTATATATATACACATTTCTCTCTCTCGCTCTGTTTTTCTATGCCTCTCTTCAGTACCATCTCACTCTCTGCAAATCTCTATCCCTCCCTCTAACCTTGTTTCTCTTATTTCTCTCCATCCCTCTCACACTCTCTTTTCCTCCCTCTCTCTTTCCAGCCATCTAGTACTGTAATCTCTTCTCTCCAGGAGCAGCTCAGAGGCACATTGGGACTAATTCGACTTACCAGTGATTATGGAAAAATACCCAAATGATGAGGGGCAGCTAAGAGGGGTCCAGTGGCTAATGATGAATGAGGATGGGGTTGGACTGGAGTGTGTGTGTGTGCGTGTGACTTAACACAGGGTGTTGATGAAGGCTGGGGGGAGTCAGATGGTGATGTTCTGTGATGTTCTTCCAGCTGTGAGAGGCTTCTCCTGAGAGGGGGAAAAACATGGCATACCCTACAGTTTTCAAAAGCTGTAAAGAAATATGTTGAAAAAGAAACTGAGCTTGGATGTACAATGGAAACTTGCCTCTCCATCATACAGTACATGGTCCCAACTATTGGTTTTGTCCCATCCTATAGTGCAACAAGTCTATAAATAGCAGTCTGTCAGTTGGTGGTAGCTGCGCTTCCGCATCCAAAATTATATTACTCTGCTGTTCTTCTCTTTAAATCCATCCCTCTGGATCCCTATGCAATTACTGATACAAGTTGGCTTCACTTTGAGCTAGCAGGGAGACAGATCCTCCATCTCCCAGGGAGACAGCTCTAAGGGAAGCAGATGTGATTACTGTCTTAAGTGTTAACCCCACCTTGTTTCCTCTTCCTGTTGGAGGGAGGAGACGGAGTGTAAAAGGCCAAACATAAGAACAGATGGAAGAGAGAGAGAGATTTTTTATTTAAAAATGTAATTGCCCAATAGTTACATCATTACAGGCACAATCTTTACTTCATTGTAATGGACCTAAAAAGTTCAAACCAAACCCACCTCGTCCTCCCGGCTGACCTCTGCAAACTCTCCCAGGTGGTTCACCAGTTTACAATAGGAATGCTCCTATGGCAGCTGAGCCTGTACCAGCCACAGCAGCATAGCTCAACCCTAGCCCTGTACTCCACCCACCCAGGACAGAAAACAGCCCTGCCAGCCTGGAACCAATGAAAAACAGATGCTCTGTCTCCTCATCCCATCGAACAGACACCCCCTCCTCACTGATGGATCAAGATACCACACGTATCTGTTCATAGCAATAGCCCTGTGAATCATCCTCCACTCTAGATCAGCAGTGCACTTCTCTATTGGAGGCTTATAAAGGGATAAGGTTATAAGGTTACGGTTAGGTTTAGAATAAGGGTTAGGGTAAAGATTAAGTTCAGGGTTATGATAAGGGTTACGGTTAGGGTTAGTAGATAGTTAGTTGAAATGTAACTGATAGTCCATCTGTAGATGCTCTACAGACTATCAAAATAAAGTGTTACCCGATAAAAAATAATCTTCTCACCCTCCTGGTGCTCTCCTACAGCAGCAATGATGGTAAACGAAGGTAGGTCATTACCATCCATAGTTAGACAACCCAGTCTGGGCCTATTCTGCTGCGGCTCTCTGAAGGCGCCCGGAGGTGCTGCATAGACCCTCTTCACCCCCTGCTGCAGCAGCCTGGATGACTTTATGGAAGAAGCCTTTGCCATGTTGCTGGCTCCTCCATTATCCAAGCTCCTGACCATGAAACATCTCTGAACAGTTAGAGTCTCAGCACGGTCGAGTGGAGTAATGGTTGACCTACCAACTTGCTCCAGGTCCAAGGTGCAACTCTGGACCCAATGTCCACCAGCCTTGTCCACCTTCATGCAAAAGCAGGTGTAACACTGCTGTGCGTGTCCAGTGTTGATCCAAAAAAGTCCACAAGTAACTTTTGCAGTTGTCTGACGAGACTCTTTTGGGGGTCCAACACCATCAGCCTGTGCCAAAGCATTGAAGCGGCCAAGTTGTTAGTGACCAGGACCCTTCCCATGAAAGACATTAGTGGCAACAACCACCAACATTTAGACAACTTAGTCTGCAACCTGAACCACCAGCCCCTCCCAGTTTCTCTACTGAAAGTCGGAGGACCCCCAAAATACCCCTGGGAACGTCATCCCAACTCTGCCCCACTGTAGCCCCCCAGGAAGACTAAGACATCCTGCTTTGGCCCGTCTCCCCATAATCAGACTCTCGCTCTTCTCCCAATTCACCTTAGCTGATGCCGCCCGCTCAAACAACACCAAAGCCCTGCTAACATCGTCCACATCTCCATGCCCCTTGACAAACCATCACATCATCAGCATAAGCCGACACTGAAACCAACTCCCCCACCCACTGCCCCCGGAACTGACATCCCCTGCAGCCTCTCCCTCAGCCTACACAGCAGTGGTTCTATGGTTAGACAGTAGAACTCACCTGAAAGTGGGGGCCCCTGCCTAATCCCTCTCCTACCTGGGACTAGCCGGCTCAACCCACCCCCCCGAATGTACCATACCGGAAGCCCCGCACTACAGTAGCTTGACCCATGATCTAAACCCACTACCCAGGCCAAAAGCTTCCATGGTCCTAAACAGATAGGCATGACATACACTATCAAAAGCTTTCTCTTCATCTAAAGAAAAGACTCCCAGATCCTGATCCTACATCCTAGTGATGTCTACTATCTCTCAACAGAAAAAGGTTGTTGATTATTTCCAACTAGGCACACAGTATGCCTGGTCCTTGTGAACTATAGTGTCCAAGCAACCTTTAAGGTGATTTGCCAAACACGGACAGTATTTTGAAAGAGACAGAGAGACCTAGAACGAGAGAACAAGAGAACGAGAGAGAGGGAGAGAACAAAGACAGAGATCCAAGACAACTCTCCTAAATCAAAAGATTTCCATCTCACTTGATCATTCAGATGAAAGTGCCACTCAGACACACACACTTTCTTCATAGAGAGGAGAAGGTGGGGGACTATCGTACCCTTTCCCTCCCAACCCTCAGGGATGCGAAGGGAACAACAGGGAGGTCAAAGAGCAAAGTATCCTAACAGAAGTAATTTAGATAGCTGTAGAGAGCAGATACACCTGTTGTAGAAACAGTGCTCTGTCACATACAGATGTATACCATTACCACTTTAAGGATATATATATTTTAGGGCTTGCCAATGCATTCTACATATGTGACAATCATTTTGCAGTCACATTTACTTTTTGGGATTTGTGTGCCCATGAAAACTGTTCTCACCCAATAACATAAGGAGACACTAAGCGTTACGTACAGTAGCTACACTGCATTTCTGAGATCTCAATACAAAAAAATAAATCTGTCCTACAGCTAGATCCAGGATTCTTACAAGGTTCATGTTCAATGTGTAATTTAATGAATGAATATGCTATAACAACAACTTACACTTCCATAAATGCAAGGACAGAAAAGTCATGTTTAACGTCACACAATTGCGCACAAATCCGTCCAGACACCAATCATGATAAAGGATTAAACATAGGTTTTAAATCAACTCATAAATGTCATTTAATATAGCTATGATACCCCCTTATAACTTCATTTAATGTCATGAAATATTTGTCCAGTGTAGGAAATCCTCACTGGTACCCTAGTTTATAGAAAGACCCATATACTGTAACATTCTGTACACAAATACACTCTCCTCTCCTGTCTCACACAAGGCCTGTTTTCCTCCCAATCAGTAGGCTAGGCCGACTGATTGCCTCAGTATAAAGTAATGGAGGCTGCCAGCTCAGGGTCACTTATTATAGGGCACAATCTCTGGACGGATCCACAACCTAGTATATATATATATATATATATCAGGCTCTGTGTGTGTGTGTTTGTGGGTGTGTAGGTGTGTCACGTTGGCATGAATGATTCGGGAGACAGACGCAGGAATGATTAATATGGGTTTTTATTTCACCCAATTTACCGTGTGCACTTGTAAAGGCACGGGGACGAAGACCAAACAAACACGTAACAAAACACAGGGCAGAAACCCAAAACAAAGGAGGGAGGAGTACCTTGAATAAATAACACACGCGCACAATGATTAACACACGGGACAAGACCCGTAATCAACTGCACAATCCACAAGGGCACGAAAGCCCAAGACACACAGCACAGGTACTCACACACCAACGGACATTGTAACAATAACCGACACCACCGTGGTGAACAAAGGGCACATATATACAAATACAATCAGTGGGAATAGGGGCCAGATGTGCACAATGAAAGTTCCAGAGGGATCCGTGACAATGTGTGTGTGTGTGTGTGTGTGTGTGTGTGTGTGTGTGTGTGTGTGTGTGTGTGTGTGTGCATATCAAGCCAAGGGATAAGGGAAATAGATCCTATTTCTATTCATTGAATCCAATCCCATGTGTCCTGTCTGCTTTGTTAACTGGTTTGATTGTGTCTTTGCCTGAAAATCCATCCCTGAGATCCCCGATCAGACAAACTTGGAGTGAAAACACTCCCACTACGGTGTCTGTGTGTGTGAGAGAGATTGTATTTGTGTGTGTTTTTTCAGTGAGCAAGTACTGGCATGTGCTAAGTAAGAACTGGTGTTTTATGCAATTATGCAAATAGGGTAATACATACATCTTGCCTCTATCCATCATTGTTATCCTGTCTATGCCTCCCACTGTTTCTATTTGGCAAAGATACAACAGCACAGGAAGTCTTGGATTAGCTTGGCTTTGAGTCGAAACAATCAAATCACCTATATCCAACCTCGTTAATTTTCCCAGATTGGCTCCCTGTTGTACCATACTCTTTTTGATCCACTTTCCTGTGTAGTTTGATGCACATTGACTGTCATTGCTAGAGGTGTCTTTGCCAGCTCTTTGTGCTTAACCTGTCATCAGATGTTGATCCACTGCTGTGACAGCTTTCTTTCTGTTATGTTTTTGAGAGCTTTACGAATGAAATTGTACTGCCTGTCACCAGGTGGTGTAGGAGAGACTGACATTGTGGGGGGTCCTGCCCCTGGAAAAATATTTGAAAAACAGGTTAAATGCTCATTTCTAGTGACTTAAGAAAAGGATACAAACCAATCTTAACTTACAAATGGGCAAATGTACAAGGCCCTTGCAGAAGGGCACTTACTCTGGTACAGTCGAATCAGTCTTAGGGCCAAGGTCATTAAATACTTTGCTAAATAGAAGTGTAACTGTTAATGTGGATATATTCAATTAAATATCCGTTTTGTATTTCTCTGCACCTGTATGATTAATTTCCTAGTATTTTTCTCACTTCCCTTTTGTCAGATTGTTACTACTGCTGCTCTACATACTGAATGGTTTATAACTTAACATTTTAAAACTTATAATACAGTTATTATACTGTAATAATAACCAGCAAAATACACAGTTAACCGTTTTAGTAAAAAAAAGTAGGGATGAAAGGTCAAACTGAAATTAATCAATCACCACTCTACGCAATTATCAAAAATAAAATATATTCATTGCTGCCTCTCTCCTGCATGAAGTTAACACATGTAATACACAGTCTAGACTTATGATCTGTGATGAAATCATATCAGCTCATTTGATAACTAAGATTGATTCACACTATGAGAGATCAGTCTGTGAGCAAAATTATATGGGCTTGGAGAGGCACTTCTCACTATCTTACCAGTTTGTGGCCTCTCTTTTTCTCCCCCTCTGCCTGTTCATGACTGTCACTCTCCTGCGATTATAATGATAGCACCAAACAAATTCTAAAAAGGTCCAATGTAATAGTTTTTATATCAATATCAAATCATTTCTGGTTAAAAATGAAGGAACTTACTGTGATTGTTTTGTTCCTTTGAATGTGTCACGTTCGTCATAAGGATCGGACCCAAGAGCAGCGTGGTATGCGTACATTCTCTTTCTAATGAATGAACAAAAACAACGAACGAACGAACGAACGAACGAACGAACGAACGAACTGTGAAGCTATACAAACTAGTGCTGACAGGCAACTAAACGTAGACAAGATCCCACAAGTAACGATGGGAAAAAATGGCTACCTAAATATGATCACCAATCAGAGACAACGATAAACAGCTGTCTCTGATTGGGAACCATATCAGGCCAACATAGACATACAAAAACCCTAGATGACAAAAACCCTAGAATACCCACCCTAGTCACACCCTGACCTAACCAAAATAAATAGAAAAACAGAGAATCTAAGGTCAGGGCGTGACAGAATGATCAAAAATAAACAAAAATAGCTTCTTCTTTATTGGTATATTAACTAATTTACCATCTGGTGATGTCACCAGGCAGGCCAAAACTCTATCCCACCAAAACAGGCTGACATTTCAGGCAAACAGTCTTTTCAAACAGCTCTTACACTAAAAGGGCATTATCATTATTTTCACAATTTCACAGTATTTTTACAGTCATAGTGTGGAAATATATATAAAACACAGGTTGATCATATTTTTGACTGCACTGGGCCTTTAACACATGGAACACACCTTCATAATCCATAATCACTGTGATTAAGTTAAAGACATCTAAGACATCGAATTTACCAACTAGTTTGACAGGGGTGGTGTGCGGGCAGTTGCCAAGAACCTTACTTACAGTCCTTTGCAGTCCTTTGAAAAAAAACTCTTATGTCCAATTTTTACAAGATTCATGGAGGATTCTTGTAATATCTGACTTACAGTGTATATGGGTGGTCAAGCTTTAGCCAAACAGAAATGTTGCATGTGTTGTATAAAAATCATATGAGAGACATGTAAGGTCTTACATACATGGAGCATACACATTTCAAAGTACTTGGATCATACTAATAACAAGTACAGAGGCTAATTTCATGATTCATTGTATTTATTGTGTTTTTCACGATGTTCACATGTCATATTTGGGTGCAAGGATGGAAAAATGCAAGTCTATATTAGACCACCTGTTGCCAAACATAAAATTGTGTTCACTGTTTCCAGCAACCAGTAAAAACCCTCCCGTCAGTGTCATACAATATACAATATATGGAAAGATCTAGGCAATGGCGACTGTCTAATTGTTATGATTTTTTACAATATTGAGGACATGCAGAGATATAAACCTACATACAATGGAACTGGACTACGGACACTGAATATTCATGCATGGCCTGACTACCTGTTTCGGGTTTATGGCTTTGGGAAAGCCTGTAGGGAAGTGGTTGGTTGACATGTAGGTCAGTAGTGTTCTGATCATAGATCCTCTGGCCAACTTCTACACTGTGTAATGACCATAATTTCCTATGGCATACAAACACTGATCATCAATTGTTAAGAAAGTGGGAGATGAAAGTTAAAAAAACTCCCACCCTTCAAAATAACTACGGAGTTGTTTCTTTGTTTTGTTTTGCTGTGCGTTTGACCATGAACTATTTCTCCATTTAGAGCAATTCTCTTGGAGCATCTCACCACAGAGTTCACAGGAACCTCTCTCGCTGTGTCGGGGGCAGCTCAATCATGATCTGATATGACTCTGTCATTACTCTCCTGTGACGATCTGAAGGATCAGGTTACAGTGGGTCCACTCTACAGCGTGCTCTCTCTCGTAGAGGGGAGCGAGCGGGAAGTCGGCTGTTTTATGGCGGTCGTAAAATACGCTGCCTCTATGCTCTGTAGTGTTCGTGTTTGGAATGTAAACTGTGGAACACAGAGAGACACTTGGACAATAAAAAGTTTGAATAATTAAACAATATTTATATTTTGAGAATGTGGGAATGGTCCGTGGGTATTTAAAGAACACTCCTGTTAAAGCTGTTTCATTTGGTGACCTCATGAAAGACAAGAGACCCACTTTACTGTATCTCTGTTTGTCTACACTTTTCAATGATCAGATTTACATCTAGATGTTGGATAAAATGAATGAGTAAATATGAAAATATTTGTGAAAAGATGTAATGTGATGTTAGCCTTCTAAATGAGAATTGTTCTTTATATAAAGGTTTTAACCAAGCCAGTAGCCATGCCCACGTGAGCATAGACTTGGTCAGTGTCATGGAACGTCCCCTTCTTCCACAGAAAAAAAAAAACCCACGACCTACTAAATGTACATTAAGTCAGAGAACGCCAGGACGGAGTCCCCATGTTGAAATGGCTATAATTCTATAGGCCATTAGACCAGACAGCGTACAGCGGTGGCTACCCGGCTGACGAATGGTTTAGAACTACAAGACCAGAAAAGCATGGAGAGGGAGCTACATGTGAAATGGTTAAGAACTACAACTCCATAGGCCGAGGAGACCATACAGCGTGTAGCGTTGGGTACACGGCTATAAATGGTTCAACTCTAAAACATTGCCACAGCAGGAGCAAATCTTAGACGAGGTCTTTTCAGTCTGCAGCTGGAAATGTGCTTAGCCTAGGACGAAGAATACCGAAAACCGCCGAAACAGTTATTCTATGCGACAACATGAGTACACCTGATGTATCCATTAGGAACGCAACCAGACACTTTTCTGTCAACTCTCTCCAGCAGATGGACCGGCAACCACAGAGAGAGACAACAAGACATACACTTGTAAATACAGTGGGGAGAACAAGTATTTGATACACTGCCGATTTTGCAGGTTTTCCTACTTACAAAGCATGTAGATGTCTGTAATTTTTTATCATAGGTACACTTCAACTGTGAGAGACGGAATCTAAAACAAAAATCCAGAAAACCACATTGTATATTTTTTAAGTAATTAATTTGCATTTTATTGCATGACATAAGTATTTGATCACCAACCAACCAGTAAGAATTCCGGCTCTCACAGACCTGTTAGTTTTTCTTTAAGACGCCCTCCTGTTCTCCACTCATTACCTGTATTAACTGCACCTGTTTGAACTCGTTACCTGTATAAAAGACACCTGTCCACATACTCAATCAAACAGACTCCAACCTCTCCACAATGGCCAAGACCAGAGAGCTGTGTAAGGACGTCAGGGATAAAATTGTAGACCTGCACAAAGCTGGGATGGGCTACAGGACAATAGGCAAGCAGCTTGTTGAGAAGGCAACAACTGTTGGCGCAATTATTAGAAAATGGAAGAAGTTCAAGATGACGGTCGATCACCCTCAGTCTGGGGTTCCATGCAAGATCTCACCTTGTGAGGCATCAATGATCATGAGGAAGGTGAGGGATCAGCCCAGAACTACATGGCAGGACCTGGTCAATTTATTTTCGAATGAGCGGTTGTTCATATTTAAAGTATTAGCAATTTCTATGAGGGTAGTTATCAGCTATGAGTCTCTCGCTCTTGAGCGGTCCCCGCCTCCTTTCTTAGGGACTTTTTCTTTGTATCATGTAGTAACCCATGTATGAACTAATTAAACAACACAAATGACAGAAACATAAATGTACAGAGAGAGGGATGGTAAGTGTGTTCACAGTAGTGTGCATTTTGTCATTACTTTGTTTGTCTGTCTTAAAGGTCTTACTCATATCGGCTGCCGGAGAGCGTGATCGCACAGTTGTCCGGAACAGCTGATACTCTCATGCATGTTCCAGTGTCACTTGCCTCAAAGCGAGCATATATGTTATTTAGCTCGTCTGGTAGGCTCGTGTCACTGGGCAACTCTCGGCTGTGCTTTCCTTTGTAGTCTGTAATAGTTTGCCAGCCCTGCCACATCCGACGAATGCCATCGGAAAAACATATTCAAGTCTGTGCTAGCAAAGCAGTCCTGTAGTTTAGCATCTACTTCATCTGACCACTTTTTTATAGACAGTGTCACAGGTGCTTCCTGCTTTAATTTTTGCTTGTAAGCAGGAATCAGGAGGATAGAACTATGGTCAGATTTGCCAAATGGAGGGTGAGGGTGTGTGTGTGTGGAGTAAAGGTGGTCTAGAATTTTTTTCCCTCTGGTTGCACATTTAACATGCTGATAGAAATTAGGTAAAACTGATTTAAGTTTCCCTTCAATAATGTCCCCGGCCACAAGGAGCGCCACCTCTGGATGAGCGTTTTCCTGTTTGCTTATGGCGGTATACAGCTCCTTGAGTGCGGTTTTAGTGCCAGCATCGGTCTTTGGTGGTATGTAGACTGCTACAAAAAATACAGATGAAAACTCTCTAGGTAGATAGTGTGATCTACAGCTTATCATGAGATACTCTACCTCAGGCGAGAAAAGACGTTTCTAAGAAGTGGTGAGTGCTAACAGTAGCTGGCTAGATGAAACAGCCATTTTCTGGTCTAATCATGTAAAGTCAGTGAGAACTATGTTTCACTCATTCAGCATGGACTGAAAGTTCGCTGTTGTGCGGTGGAGTGAGGGGAGCGATCAAGGGAGGTACAGCGAGGTCAAGACAGATGCCATAAGGCGATACAATGACAGCAAACTCGGTGACCAGGGGAATCCTCTGGCTGACTATCCTGCCATAATTGAGTGGAGGGGAAGAAGCTGCCAGGAAGGTGGCCGCATTATAATGTCATTTTTGTCAGCAGTAAGTAGAACTCTTCTGCTTCAGATATGCATTGCTATTTATTTAAGCCCGACATGCAATTCGTTATAAGTTATACCACGTGAAACTGTTCTTGTAGCCCTTATATCATTCACAGAGGGAATCAACAGTGACACCCGTTTCCAGGGTGTCACCCTCATTGTAATTGAGAATTTGTTCTTAACTGACTTGCCTAGTTAAATCAATGTAAAATAAAAGAGCTAAAGCTATCAAAACTTGCAGCCCCTCTCTTACAATGTAGCTCTGAAATTCCTGAAAAGTGTGCAGTGACATCTTTTAGAAGAAATTCTGAAATTAGTACAACATCCTGGCATTTAAAGCAAACTAGATTTTCGAAAAAGTACATTTCATAAAATTATCTCTTTTTTTTCTCATACTGAGAATGTGTCATGTGCGATTGCGTTGTTTCCCGTATTCGTTGGATCAGCTTTTAAGTATGTCATCCGGGCATTTAAAATATACTTGATTTCCGAAATGTTACATACTATTGAACGTAATTTTTTCACATGCTGAAACGGACTACTATTAAGAACACAAGTATGGGTATTCAGAAACGGCCTCTATCTTCTGATTGCCTTATGGTTACAAAATCTAATTATTTATTTTATGTCAAGTTCTTGATGAATGTTATCTGTCATTTCATTTGGCTCCCAAGAGGCGCTGCATTCTAAGGCACTGCATCTCAGTGCAAGAGGTCTCACTACAGTCCCTGGTTAAAATCCAGGCTGTATCACATCTGGCTGTGATATGGAGTCTCATAGGGCAGCGCACAATTGGCTAAACTTCATCCGGGGTAGGCTGTCATTGTAAATAAGAATTTGTTCTTAAATGACTTGCGAGGTTAAATAAAATAAATTCATTTAATCCTTAAAACACACACGCATGCACACACAAATTCACTCTCTCAAAGAACCACGAAGTACAGTACATTCTACATTCTCTGTGTTTTCTCTGAATTGTACCAAGTGATCCTCATAAAATATAATCTGAGAAATGCAGCACTGAAATGTAATGAGGCAATCCGGTGTGAGAGGCAATAAAACATCCTCACCTTGAAGAGGAAGTGATGAAAAAGCTTTTCTATTTGATTTCACTTTGTTCTTCATTTCACCCCATAGAAATAAAAGTGGATCAATAAAGTCACAAGGATGTCTTCTCCCCAGGTTCCCAGGACAAGCCTCCAGCAATGAGTTGTCATACCAACACAAAAGGAACTACTATACCGCATTGTTGGGTAAAGCTTTCAAGAAAGGAATTTCACCTGTACTTGTGAACGTGACATTAAAACTTGAAACTATAGTGATGGACTGGCTAGAACACGTTAACACGTAATTATCCTGCAGTGCGCTTCCTTGATTGCATTTCATTCAAGAAATGATCATCTCCAAGTCATGAATTCTGTAAATGAACGAGTCAGCTTTTCAGATTAGCATTTGCAGTAGGCCTATAACTTTTACAGAGACTAAAAATATGGGTCCAATCTTTTAACTAATCATTATTAGACAATACCGGAGACTCTACATTTGAGGCCAGGAAAAAGCTAGAGTGCTCATGTTATCTCTAAATTCATATGTCCATCCATCACCACTGATGGTTGTCATCAGGGACAAGTCTCAACAAGACAGACAAGATGTCCACTTGAGGGACCAGATGAATCGAGGACAAATATTTCATTTAAAATCACTGTGAAGCTTCAGTCAGTAGAAAAGGAGCAGAGCTTTCACTCCTCCATGGGGTGTTTCTAACACATTAACACCTGCTAACCATGTGTATGTGACAAATACATTTGATTTGATTTGTTTCTCATTTCAACCTGAGTCAAATAGATTTTACTACGTTATAGAAAAATCGGGGTAGCCCGAGACCTGCTGACAGAAATCACATGACAGTTACACAAACAGGTATATAGGTCACCATTTTTCGTAACCTTTATTTAACTAGGCAATTCAGTTAAGAACAAATTCTTATTTACAATGACGGCCTACCCCGGCCAAACCCAGACGACACCAGGCCAATTGTGCGCCACCCGATAGGACTCCCAATCACGGCCAGATGTGATGCAGCCTGGATTCAAACCAGGGACTGAAATGACACCTCTTGCACTGAGATACAGTGCCTTAGACTGCTGCGCCAATCGGGAACCCAATGGAGACCTGAACCACATTGGAATACATGGAGGTCCCCTATGCCCAGTTATTGAGCAGGCTAGAGTTTATTTTCTGTCAGGCACAAACAGGGCAGCCTCTCTAGGCGCTGGGGGGTGCATATGGGCCAGGTCGAACTGGATAAATGGGAATCAGTGAACATCATAACACTTTGAGGCTACTGCTAGAGGCAGTGAGGTATTGAATCAAACACTTCCACAGCTGTCTCTGCATCTGACTGGTCTTAAGGAAGATGAGAGAGAGGTGCTGCCTGCCCTTGCCCACCATGTGCTCAGCAGAAGCTGTCAGTATAGAGCCACATCCGAAGCCCATCTAGCAAAAATATGTAATGTCCACTCAGCTGAAAAGGGTCTTATACCAAAATGTTAAGACTAATGGCTCAATTCAACGGAATCTGCATTGCAGTTTTTACACAGTATCATACAAACATGCTTTATTTTTTCTTGTGGTCAAATAAAATATATTTTATAGTTGTGGGTACTGTTAGAACACTAGGTAGACTATGTCTCCTAACAGGCAGATTATTCCAGAAGAAGACGTGTGTACAGGATGCAGTTAATAAAGAAGCATACTGCTAAACATAGAAGTGGTGGAAATAGCATTAGTTCTGAAAGTGGCTGAGAAACGATTTGTTTTGTTTGTTTTCCAGAGACATCTTCATCCAGACATTTTCTATTCATTTTTATTCCTTTCATTCTGTATGACTGTTTCATAATATGTTATTTTTGTGGACTCAGGAAGAAAATCTGTAAAGGTAACTGCCAATGGAGATCTATAACTAATTCAATTCAACAAAATAGTGTCAAATGTGTCCTTTCATGCTGAAATTGATTTCTGTCAATTGTTAGGCGCTGCTCACTGATCAAGAGCTCGTTTTCAGTGTCAATTGGGAAGACAAGGAGCAACTAATGGTATTCAAAGGTGTGAAATGCACGTTTTTTCTGCTGAGTCCATTGCCCATTATGCCCTATTCTTTAACCTTCACCGTGACACACCATCCAGCCCTACTTTACTGGTTCAATATCCTCAATCTAATCCATACCTCATCATCATCATCATCATCTCATATTTTACTGAGAGCAGAGGAATAGGAAATCAATAAACTCAACTGCTGAGTGCAGACCACTCTTCCCTGTGCTATAGGGGGCAGGTCTCTGAGCTAGATCACTAGACACAGGATGCCATCATAATGTTATGATTTCTGCTTAGATGAGAATAATCTAGAGTTTGATATACACATCGTAGCAAGCTTCTAAACAATATGTGGGGAATGCATTCACAGCGTGTGCGCTATAATAATGAACAGCAAAACCAAATATCTCTTCTGTAATACAATCATACTGAACGTAGATATGAAACCTTTGTGTGATGAACACTTTAGCTGCAGCAGGATCTGTGTAATGATCAGTGGCAGCTACAGCTCTGCTCATCTCACCCATGCAGGGCAGGCAGGCAGCATCCTGGCGTACCTCAGAGATAGCACTCTGCCCTGGGACTCGCCTATAGCCGAAGACCCGAAAAGACGGAAGACAAGGCGGAAGAGAAGACAGAGGGAAAAGAGGACGAGGGGAAGAAGGCATGGGAGCCCCCCCGGAGAGAAACCTATCGTGTCTTAAGAGTGAGTCAGCAGAAGTCGAAGCATCAGAGACAAGGGCAGTGGAAGAGGGAGGAAATGGAGGAGGGAAGGAGGGAATGAGGGATGGAGAGAAGGAGGGAGGGCTAGATACCAAAGAAGGGGGTGTTGATCCAACCTGGTGATATAATGCAGGCAATCCCACTAAGTGCTGCCCAATGATTCAATTTCTGGAATGAGAGGATATATACTACAGATAGGCTAATCGAGGTGACATGACCCCATGTCTAAGAAGACCGTATGTATTCTGTAGTGAGCCCATCACCGCTGTAGTTCTCCTAGCCGACACACACAGACGCACACATGCACATACACAATCTCCCCCAATGGGAGTCCATGTCATTATTAAGCAGCATTGCTCTGTCGACCACAACACGTTGAGCCGCTCACACGAGGCACCGCGTGTGAGCTCCAGCTAGGAAGATGGAGGAGGGGAGGAGAGGTGGAGTATGATTCATTGAGCAAATATATCTGATGCTCTTGTACCTGTGACTTAGTGTGGGTGTTAATTGGGCATTGCGATGTTTTGCTGCATGCTAGGAAGAGGCTGAGAAAGATGGAGGAAAGGTGGAGCATGATTCATTGAGCAAGTATATCTGATGCTCTTGTACCTGTTACTTAGTGTGGGTGTTAATTGAGCATTGCAATTTTTTGCTGCATAAAGAGATTAGGAATAGGGCTTTTTATTGACTGTCATGTTTCCAGTTCTCTCACACTGAAACAACTGACATTAATCTGCTTGCTCTGTCCTCATCTTAAGCCTCACATTGAAGTGTTTTACCATTTTCTTTTCAAGACAACCAGTGCTACCAGTAGAACACAAAAAAATGGCATAAACAGTTGCATTAATGAGTTTTATTGACAAATATCAATAAAACAAATAAGGTCTGCCAAACAAAAATCTGATAAAAAAGGAATTTACAAGAATGTTCTAAGTACAGAAATGGTTTGTTCAGTGGGAAATGAATATCCAACTAGTCAGTGACAATTGTGTGGAGTCTGAAGATTGTGACAGCAACTATGTGAGCTTATTACATAACTATAAAGGTCAGAGAGCATCCACACCAGCGGGCCGTTTATCATTCTGCTGTACACCTATCAATTAGCTGATCAACCCATCCTACTGCATGCTGTAGGCCATAGCCGCGGGAAGTAGTTAGGGGTGAGGGGGCTGCATTTTTGGGGGGACAACGTGGGGGAAGGGGGGATGCTGAAACAAATAATATTGCCCGCACTACTGACATCTATATCTGTCCGCTAACACAGGACTAGTAAAGGCCCAGTGCACTACTTTTGTGATTATTTTTTCTACTAAATGTATTTGTATTTGAGTGTTCAGCAGCATTTTTAGCTTAGGTCTGATAATTATCTGTACAAAACATCTGATATATATAAAAATACTTGCTTGATATACTGCATGTTTTCCAGTGTCTTTAAATACTTTGCAAACGCAACTTCTTTTTATGTGAAAACTTAAATAGTCTACTAATTCCTTTTAAATGTTTAGTAGATGCTCTTATGCAGAGCAATTTACAGTTGTGAGCAGTGCTTGACTTAGGCCGGAGCTGTCTGGAGCGCCATACCGGCACTTACAATTTTGGGGGAATTGCGTACCGGCTCATCTATAAAACAAAATAGACTATGGCTGGCCCAGATTCACACATAGGCAAAAAAAGGTTGATCAAAGTGGAATGAAGGCGGGATATGCATCGAATAGCAGTAGAAACTGGGTATTCATTTCCTGATTTCGCTTTATTCAATATGTCAGTCTGAATGCGCTTGATGCACTGTTCCAAATTGTAACAATTAGAGTTTAAAGGAAAAGTCATATAAATTAGTTGCATCATTTTTGTTATTGTAATTGATGAAGGCACACTATTTATATATGAACACTTAACTGTGATTAATCAGAGGTCTCTATAGCATAATGTCATTTGTGAATTTCAGTGAACTTAGTCTAATGGACAGACTTGGACAAACACAGATCCTGCACTTCTTTCATCCCAAGTCAAGCACTGAGTGCATGCATTTTAGAAAGGCTTCCAGCTCCAACCCCAAGCTATAAGACTGCTGAACAATTCATCCAATGGCCACCCGTACTATTTACATTGACCCCCCCTAGTTTTTACACTGCTGCTACTCGCTGTTTATTATCTATGCATAGTCACTTTACCCAAAATGTACAAACTACATCGAATAACCTGTACCCCCGCACATTGACTTGGTACGGTAACCCCTGTATTTGACTCGGTACGGTAACCCCTGTATTTGACTCGGTACGGTAACCCCTGTATTTGACTTGGTACGGTAACCCCTGTATTTGACTCGGTACGGTAACCCCTGTATTTGACTCGGTACGGTAACCCCTGTATTTGACTCGGTACGGTAACCCCTGTATTTGACTCGGTACGGTAACCCCCGTATTTGACTCGGTACGGTAACCCCTGTATTTGACTCGGTACGGTAACCCCTGTATTTGACTCGGTACGGTAACCCCTGTATTTGACTCGGTACGGTAACCCCCGTATTTGACTCGGTACCGGTAACCCCTGTATTTGACTCGGTACCGGTAACCCCTGTATTTGACTCGGTACCGGTAACCCCTGTATTTGACTCGGTACGGTAACCCCTGTATTTGACTCGGTACGGTAACCCCTGTATTTGACTCGGTACGGTAACCCCTGTATTTGACTCGGTACCGGTAACCCCTGTATTTGACTCGGTACCGGTAACCCCTGTATTTGACTCGGTACGGTAACCCCTGTATTTGACTCGGTACCGGTAACCCCTGTATTTGACTCGGTACCGGTAACCCCTGTATTTGACTCGGTACGGTAACCCCTGTATTTGACTCGGTACGGTAACCCCTGTATTTGACTCGGTACCGGTAACCCCTGTATTTGACTCGGTACCGGTAACCCCTGTATTTGACTCGGTACGGTAACCCCTGTATTTGACTCGGTACCGGTAACCCCTGTATTTGACTCGGTACCGGTAACCCCTGTATATAGCCTCTTTATTGTAATGTAATTTGTTTGTGTTACTTTTTATTTTCTTTAGTAATACGTTTCTTAACTATATTTCTTGAACTGCATTGTTGGTTAAGGGCTTGTAAGTAAGCATTTCACGGTAATGCTGTGCACACCTGTTGTATTCAGCACATGTGATAAATAAAATTTGATTTTCATACTTTTTCTACGTGAGAATCAAACCCACAACCCTAGTGTTACAAGTGCCATGCTCTGCCAACTGAGCTACATCATCACATTACATCATCACAAACCACTTGATGTCTCAATGTACTCAATTACTGTATTGTGGATTGTTTTTCTTCATGGTGACGGAAAGTCTACAGGTACAAACCTAGATGACCAGCCTACAGTATGTACAATACAGTAAAGTACATTAACTGGTTTGTAAGGATGGTAAATTAATACTGCACAAAAAGTGGTTGTTTACATGTTATTTTTTGGAAGAAATATTGAATTTTATGTGGATGTTTTGGGTCTTTGTCATAACTTTGCACCTTTTGCTGTATATTTTTAAAGGCCAAATGCACAACTTTTGTGGAAAAAAAAATCATACATGTTTTATTTGTATTAATATTTTTCTATTTATTCTGATTTTCCAGGGGGCGCTGCAGCACCCTCAACACCCCAACTTCCCGCAGCTGTAGGCCTATTAATGAGAGGGTAACACACACCATTCAGTGCTTCAGGGTGTGTTCATTGTCGTCGTGACAACTGCAAATAATACTTCAATGTACATGTAATGAAAAATAATATAGAAACTCATATTTAAATGTAGCAATTCAACAACAAGCTCTGTTTAACCTGAACATATTTTACAACATCTCCACTATTATTCTGACATTTCACATTTTTAAAATAAAGTGGTGATCCTAACTGACCTAAGACAGGGAATTGTTATAAGGATTAAATGTCAGGAATTGTGAAAAACTGAGTTTAAATGTATTTGGCTAAGGTGTATGTAAACTTCCGACTTCAACTGTCCCTGTCATAGTACACGAAAAAAAGTTGACAGATTATGAAATGGGTTCATCCATTTTGCGCTCTATAGTCCCAGACACACAAAGCTCCGCTATTGATTAGGCCTATGTTTTTAAACAATACAATTATTCTACCTGGGTTACAACACAGTGTAATGAGGAATGTATTATTGTTATCAAGTGAGTACGCAATTACTGTCTAGGGCTGTAAACTGCAGTGATGTAGACTAATTTGAATAACCACTCACACGTCCTGTTTTGAATGCTTCATGAGGAAATAACTGCATACAGCCTAGGCCTGATTATGCAACCTTTTGGATCAGATATTGGTCTATTATTGACAGTTTACAAGGTCCAGCAGGCTACTCATATAGTGTATTTTGATCTCTCTCTCTCTCTCTCTCTCTCTCTCTCTCTCTCTCTCTCTCTCTCTCTCTCTCTCTCTGCTCAGGAGAAGACCCAGATGCAGACAGTTTCAAAGTAATAAAGGTGTATTACAAAAACAGGAGGGCAGGCAGAGGTCAGTAGTCGAGAGCAGAGTCCGAAAGGTACAGAACGGCAGGCAGGGTCAGGGCAGGAAGAATGGTCAAAAACCGGGAAAGCTAGAAATCAGGAACTAGAGACAGAAAGGAGCATGGGGAAAACGCTGGTAGGCTTGATGAAACAAAACGAACTGGCAACAGACAAACAGAGAACACAGGTATAAGTACACTGGGGATAATGAGGAAGATGGGCGACACCTGGAGGGGGTTGGTGACAAGCACAAAGACAGATGAAACATAACAGGGTGTGACACTCTCCCGCCTTTCAAACTCCCCTATTTTACATTCAGCAAGCAAGAGCAAACTTGAATTCTCTCCTCGATAGGCTAGTAGGGGTAAATAAAATCCTTGAATTAAGTGTACAACAATTTATTGTAGTGTAGCTTTTTCGGGGAATCCAAGAGTTAAGAGGAATAGCTATAGCTGAGTGTCACTTTCTGACCCTAGTTCCTTTGTTTTGTCTTTGTTTTAGTATGGTCAGGGCGTGAGTTGGGGTGGGCAGTCTATGTTTGTTTTTCTATGTTGCTTTCTGTGTTCGGCCTAGCATGGTTCTCAATCAGAGGCAGGTGTCGTTAGTTGTCTCTGATTGAGAATCATACTTAGGTATCCTTTTTCCACCTGTGTTTCGTCTGTGTTTATTTTCTGTCTTTGTGTATGTCGCCAGACAGGACTGTTTCGGTTTTTGTTCGTTCACTTTATTGTTTTTGTATTTCAGTGTTCAGTTTGATTCATTAAATATTACATCATGAACACTTACAACGCTGCAAATTGGTCCTCCGATCCTTCTCGCTACTCCTCCTCAGAAGAGGAGGACGAGCTCCATTACAGAGAGGCAGCCGAGGCCAGGTGTATAAGGTGCAAAGAGAACAGTGAAGACAGACTAGAGATGTGTAGCCTAAGTTATAAACATATGCAACCCATCATTCATTTGCTAAATATTAGGCGTAATACTGCAGTGAATAGCCTATACCAGGGTTTCCCAAACTCGGTCCTCGAGACCCCAAAGGTACACGTTTTGGTTTTCACTACACAGCTGATTCAAATGAGCAACTAATCATCAAGCCTTGATAATTTGAATGATCTGTGTAGTGTCAGGGCAAAAAAAACTAAACGTGCACCTCTAGGGTTCCCAAAAACAGAGTTTGGGACTATACCCAACACAGGAGGTTGGTGACTCCTTAATTGGGGAGAACGGGCTGGAATGATATCAAACACATGGTTTGATACCATTCCATTTGCTCCGTTCTGGCCATTATTATGAGCCGTCCTCCCCTCAGCAGCCTCCTGTGATACCCAATGAATTTAAACAGTGAAATATATTGTTTTTATCAGATTATGAAATGGCAGGTAGCCTAAGATAGATAGTGTGCTCACCAGGCTGCACTCCCAGTTCCTGGCAGGCACGCCCCTGCAGTCTCCCCAATTGATTAAGCATTTTTGGGACAAGAAAATTATCCTACCTAGGCTATAACAACACAATGCATATAAATGCTTTTTTTTAAATATTCTAGTGAGTAAAGAATTCTAGTCTAGGCTGTTAACTGCAGTGAATATGCCGTTTCAATAATAGCTAAAAAAGACTTGCTTTATAAATGCTATTTCATTCCGAAATAATAATCTAGCAGTGGTCTGATAAGGCAACTGTTTGGATCAGTAATGGGTAGTATGATGTTTAGTATATGTTACGTTGCTTGGATAGGCCTACCATGGGAAAATATGGCCTTCTCATCCGCTGTTTATCATGGACCATTTGCCCTCACAAACGACCGGTTGGACTGTAGTACCTACAGACAGGGTGGGCACAGAGGTGGTCCTGCATGCTCCATCTTTAGACGGCTTCTCCTCACACTTCTGGAGCTGCATGTCCTCAGGGAAGCCTTAGTCTCATGGTCTCCAGGAGAGGTGGAGATATGCAGAGACAAGCTCCTGAGAGGATCAGAACGAGGAAAGAGATAAGGACTTAAAGAGAGAGGACTGGCTGCCATTTTTATCCTCTATCACAGAGGCTTGCTCGGGCTGGAGGTCTTTCCTCAGAGTGAGGTTGGCTCCCTTCACACAGTAATAGTGTTCCCTTTTCATGGAGAGCACAACGCGTCTGCGAAGGCCATCACAACACCTCTTACACCTCTGAAATATTAAGAAAAAGGATTGTCAACGAAGGAGAATTTCATGGCTTGATTACCAGTTAACTTTTTCTTATTTTGTGATTCACTTTTCTAGAAGTTTATCACCTTAGTGAGTAATCAGCTTAGTTCTAATTTAGATCTTTTCCAAAATGGTCAGTGAACAATTAAAAAGCAACAAATGTATTTATCAGGAGCAATAATTAATCACAGTTATGCACAATCAAACAGTACAAGGCATATGGCTAGTGGTTGCTGAGACCCAAAGTTCTACAGAATGTTGGGGACACATTCCAGAACCCTGGTAACAATAGTCTTTCAGAACCTCTGTGATAGATCAGTCGTTATTAGATAGAATGTAGCGACCCTGCCCGGATTGAGGGAAAGATGAACGGAGCAAAGTACAGAGAGAGCGTTCCACAGGGCTGCTGGCCCATGGTCACTCCAATGCTTCCAACAGTTGTCAAGTTGGCTGGATGTCCTTTTTTATACACACAGAAAACCCAGCTGTGTCGCAGTTCTTGACACAAACCGGTGCATGTCGCGCCTACTACCATACCCCATTCAAAGGCACTCAGATACATTGTATTGCCCATTCACCCTCTGAATAGCACACATACACAATCCAAGTTTTAATTGTCTCAAGGCTTAAAAATCCCCCCTTCATCTACACTGATTGAAGTGAAATTAACAAGTGACATCATAAGGGATCATACATTTCACCGGGATTCACCTGGTCAGTCTGTTATGGAAAGAGCAAGTGTCCATAACGTTTTGTACACTCAGTGTACATACCATGCACAATTTGCATACTAAATGTGTACACACTAAATGTATACGTTTTTCATACTAAGATGGACCAAGATACAGTGCATTCGTAAAGTATTCAGACCCCTTAACTTTTTCCACATTTTGTTACATTACAGCCTTATTCTAAAATGGATGAAATAGTTTTTTTTCCTTCATCAATCTACACACAATACCCTACAATGACAAAGCAAAAACAGGTTTTTAGATATTTTAGCAAACATATAAAAAAAGCAAAAACTGAAATATCACAATTACATAGGTATTCAGACCCTTTACTCAGTACTTATATTGAGGCACAGCTTAGCCTTTTGTTAATCACCCTGTCATCTCAGATTTTCAAAACATGCTTTACAGCCAACGCTAGACAAGCATTTGTGTAAGTTTATAATAGCCTAGCATAGCATTATGCCTTGGTAGCAGGCAACTATGTCACGGAAATCAGAAAAGCAATCAAATTAAATCGTTTACCTTAGATGAACTTCGGATGTTTTCACTCACGAGACTCCCAGGTAGATAGCCAAAGTTTATTTTTTCCCAAAATATTATTTTTGTAGGTGAAACAGCTCCGTTTGTTCTTCACGTTTGGCTGAAATATCGCCCGGAAATTTTCTCCAAATTAGCTCCATAATATCGACAGAAACATGGCAAACGTTGTTTAGAATCCATCCTCAAGGTGTTTTTCTAATATCTATTCGATAATATATCTGTCGGGACAATTCGTTTTTCTCTAGGACCGATTGGAGTAATGGCTACCTCAGTACTTTACGCGAGAATCTCTCTCGGAGCCACCATGTGACCACTTACGCAATGTGCTTGCCTACGGCTATTCTTCAACAGAAATGCGTAAAACTATGTCACAATGCTGTAGACACCTTGGGGAATACGTAGAAAGCATAAGCTCGTTGATGGTACATTCACAGCCAAATAGGGAGTCATTGGAACGCAGCGCTTTCCAACCTGGGGCACTTCCGGATTGGATTTTTCTCAGGCTTTCGCTTGCAACATCAGTTCTGTTATACTCACAGACAATATCTTTACAGTTTTGGAAACGTTAGAGTGTTTTCTATCAAAAGCTGTCAATTATATGCATATTCTAGCATCTTTTCCTGACAAAATATCCCGTTTAAAGCGGGAACGTAAAAAAAAAAAATGGCAATACTGCCCCTAGAGTTCCAAGAGGTTTTAAGAACTTTGAAAGTTTCTTCAAGTGCAGTTGCAAAAACCATCAAGCGCTATGATGGAACTGACTCTCATGAGGACCGCTACAGGAATGGAAGATCCAGAATTACCTTTGTGGCAGTGGATAAGTTCATGAGAGTTCAAATAAAGGCTTCTTTAACAGACACATCTCAACAGCAACTGTTCAGAGGAGAATCAGGCCTTCATGGTCAAATTGCAACAAAAAAACACTACTAAAGGACACCAATAAGAAGAAAAGACTTGCTTGGGCCAAGAAACACGAGCAATGGACATTAGACCGGTGGAAATTTGTCCTTTGGTCTGGAGTCAAAATGTTACATTTTTGGCTCCAACCGCCATGGTGTGGGTGAACGGATGATCTCCTCATGTGTGGTTCCCAAATGACGCATGGAGGAGGAGGTGTGATGGTGTGGGGATGCTTTGCTGGTAACACTGTCAGTGATTTATTTAGAATTCAAGGCACACTTAACCAGCATGTCTACCACAGCATTCTGCAGTGATACGCCATCCCTTCTGCTTTGCACTTAGTGGGACTATCATTGGTTTCTGAACAGGACAATGACCCAACACACCTCCAGGCTGTGTAAGGGATATTTGACCAAGAAGGAGAGTGAAGCAGTGCTGCATCAGATGACCTGGTCTCCACAATCCCCCAACCTCAACCAAATGTACATGTTTTGGGATAAGTCGCAGAGTGAAGGAAAAGCAGCCATCAAGTGCTCAAGCATATGTGGAAACCCCTTTAAGACTGTTGGGAAAGCAAGTGTAAGACTGTTGCCAAGAATGTAAAAAGCTGTCATCAAGGCAAAGGGTGGTGTCACGGTATTGCCCTGTAGGGTGAGGTTTATGACCCCCCCCCCCCCCCCCCCATGAATACCTTTCCCCCTTCTCTCTCCACTCTACAGAATGGACTCTTGGAAAGCCCTTTGTTACCACAGAGAAAGTATGGTAAAATCAAAAGGTCAGGGAATGGAACAATATTTCCTTTTCTCAACCAGTTGAAAGTGTCCGTTGGTACTTAAAGAATATGATGTCAGATCAGTTGTTGTCTGGGACATTATATCTGATGATATGACGACATAAATTGTATCTTGGAAAGTCTACACATTCTAGTTATCAGATTCACATGGAATTGTTGTGCAATTTAAACGTTTAAATATGGAACTATTTGTGAAAAGATTAAATGTAATTTTATCCTCCTAAATAACAGAATTGTTTCATAGTAAAACTTAGGCTCAGTCAGTGGCCACACTCAAGTAAACAGACATTGGTTGAGAACTATGAAACATGCCCTTCTCTCCCCCAGTACAAAAGCCCGTTGATGGAAGTCAACCTTAGTTCCCGATGACATGTGGACTGGTGTCCCTACGTTTAAAAGGGCTAATTTCAACTACAACCTAACGAAATTTACATGAGACAAGATAATGTGGAGGTGACGATCACCATGTTAGAGTTGTGAATTTTGACTAGACCAGCCAGAATATATATCTCAGCCAGCAGGTATATCTCACTGGTCACCCCCAAAGCCAACTCTTCTTTTGTCTGCCTCTCCTTCGAGTTCTTTGCTGCCAATGACTGGATCGAACTGCAAAAATCACTAAAGCTGTAGACTCTTACCTCCCTCACTAGCTTTAAGCACAAGCTGTCAGAGCAGCTCACAGATCACTGCACCTGTACATAGCTCATCTGTAAATAGCCCATCCAATCTACCTCATCCCCATACTGTATATATTTATTTATCTTGCTCCGCTGCACCCCAGTATCTCTACTTGCACATAAATCTTCTGCACATTCTACCATTCCAGTGTTTAATTGCTATTTTGTAATTAATTCGCCACCATGGCCTATTTATTGCCTTACCTCTCTTATCCTACCTCATTTGCACATGCTGTATTTCTACTGTATTTCTACTGTATTATTGATTGTATGTTTGTTTATTCCATTTTTTTTCTGAATTTATTATTGACTAAAGAAGAAGTTATTACATCCTAGTCGTTGCCTGTATCGGCTGCAGTTGCGAACGCTGCCTAGGACAAGGACAAACAATCTCCTAAGAGTTGAGGGTACTTCAACGTATCCGCTTTACAGCACTTCGACCAGAAAGATTCTTCAAAGCACAATGGCGATCTTTGCTGGGCAAACCAGTCTTCCATCTTCGACCCATCTATTGAAGCGCAGCGCAGAGTAAATATACAGTATATCTTGCAGATTCTGTACTTATGGTAGCATCTCAAGGTCCAATAGAGACCTAATTCCTTTTTCCCTCAGTCTTTCCGCTCTTTTATTCAAACCCAACCCCCTTCCTTTGTGTAACCTACCGTCATATTGGGTAAGCCCACTAGGGACTTTTCATGCATGATTAGTAATCAATGTATAATCTATCCTGTTGTGTACTTTTGTAATTCTGTGTGATTATTTACATATTTAGTAAATAAATAATTAAGCCAATTTGTGTATTGCTGTTTCAACTTTTTAGCCAGGGTTCGTGCAGATAACCAAGTATTTTACGACAATCAGAATGAGACTGAATAAGGTGACAATTAATAATTGACTGCTATTGATATAAAAGATCTTCAGGTCTTTAAGAGTTTATTCGGGAGACAGCATGTCTATAAACACTCTTCCGTGGTGCCCCAGGTTACTAGTGAGTTAATTGTTGCATGGTTTAATTCAATCACGTAATCAATTAAACGTGAGATAATTGATTTGATAAAATAGCCTGTCATCTCATTTAATCAGTCAGAGCCACGACAGGGGCTATTTAAAGAATCTCAAAAACAGATTACATTTTGATTTGGTTAACACTTTTTTGGTTACTTCATGGTTACTTTTTGGTTACTTTATGTGTTATTTCATAGTTTTGATGTCTTCACTATTATTCTGATAATGTAGAAAATAGTGAAAATAAAGAAAACCCCTTGAATGAGTAAGTATTCGAAAACTTTTGACCGGTAGTCTAGATACTGTTTACATTTTTTGTCACACACATATCACATGGATACACATTAGCCATGTATAGAATTGCAAGACATTTTATGTTAAAACTGCTAAATGTTCATGAGGTCATGACAAAATGTGTAAAATTGCAGGAAATAAGCTTTAAACCTGCAAAATTCTCTCCACCAACAAGAGGGGTGTGAACAGTTTGTCATTAACAGATTGGGATCCCCTGCTCTATTCTGCCCTTAGTTGCCCCACTGACATGCTCTTTTTCCTGCACAAAATCAGAGGTTTATTTTAGCTCATAAGGAAATGTTTTGAATTTGCATGGTAATATTGAGTAGGTCTAGCCATGATAACGAGTATTCAGAGAGCCTTTTCTCATAAATTTCATCATCACAATTTACAATTTATTCCATCCAGTTCATATTTATTTATAGAACGTCTATTTCTTTCTACACTCAGTTATGACATATCATCCTCAGTGTGGTGTGTGTGTATGTATGTGTGTCTGTAAATGCCAGAAATGTATAATGTTCCAGGAACTGATCCATTTTAATTAATTTATTTACTATTTATACCCGTCAAGCTTGTCAGCAAAACATCTGTTACCTCTGTGGGCATTTAGATGGTATACTTGGAAACTTTAACACACGGTGTCTCCAGAACAAGGAAAGTGATTTAACCAAACTGATACAAGCCACATAACAAGCCCTGTTGGCTCCTTGGAGCCCCAAAGCCAATAATGAGATTGGTTATTTATTTCCAGGGGGTTCATTTGATTGGCCATCGGTGCCTTCCACACACTATCCCTCAATGAGATTAGAACCATAATTGGGTGAAATGGGCATCCAGGCTCCTGATCTCCTGCAGACACAGGGACCATGCGTCACCCAGCCCAGCCACATCACTCTGCTATGGGGAAGGGATTCATCACCAGGCCCCTTCCCGTCTGGAACTCTGAGTACAGAGTCCACAGCTCCAACACTGTGGGGAGACGGCAGACCAGACCAAATGACACACGCACTATTCACTATCTGTGTAATGCGCTTTAGTTTTGGTCATTGGTATTGAAATAAATTCAATATGGTGCACTACTTTTGGTCAGAGCCTGTGGCTCTCTATCTGTAGCAGCCTGTGTCAGTGGAAATGTAGAGGAAGCACATTAGTACATTCACTTCCACCACCTACTAACCAGCCACCCAGCACCCACATCCATTCAAATTCACACAGAACATTTAAACCTGGTTGGAATATGAGAAAGTATGCAATAAAGGAAAATATAATAGAATCCATAAATCTGGATCTGTGCCAGTCAGCAGACGGTACCGCACATTACAATCATTAAAACATAAAATACTCACACAAAGAAGATGAGGGACATGCTCACTTTACCTGCTCAATCAATCCCACACTGCTGTAATTTCCAACATCACTTCATTTTTACAATAATAAAACCCAATCAGGAACAGACTAATTATACTGGTCCTAATTGTTTTTTGGCATTAGCAGCAATGCACTGTATTCTCTTCCAGGTTTCTTCATTTTTGGGCTACTGGTTCAGAGAAACACAATTAAGCTCAGGATTAGTGTGTGTGTGTGTGTGTGTGTGTGTGTGTGTGTGTGTGTGTGTGTGTGTGTGTGTGTGTGTGTGTGTGTGTGTGTGTGCGTGTGTGTGTGTGTGCTGTTTCAGAGATTTAGCATGTCAAAGTTTCAAGTCCTCCAAACTGTCCCTCAATCTCTCGAGGGACACAAGAGCAAGAGGCAATGCCAGATAGGCCTCCAGTGGAACAGGTGTGAGATGGAACTCAAAGGGTAGAGTACACAAAGAGGACACACATTCTCTCACTCAGTCATTCCTTTACACACTTTCTCATTCACTCTATCACCCAGTCTTACCCTCTCGCTCTCCAGGGTTTGATACTGCTGCCAAAATAGTTGCTCTTGCGACTGTTTGACTTGGCAGTGAAACACACCTTTTTGGTTGGTCGCAAGGGTGCCAGTGAAAAATGTACCTGGTCACGTTAGTTTTTGGTTCACACTTTGTTTTTATTTATCATCATGGTTTATTCAAAGAGTAATGTGTAATTTACCAAAAATAAACCAACTTTCTGAAGAGGCAACTAGCCTCCCCTCTTGACGGCGGAGAGAAACATGTACGTTTTAAAGTTAATTTCCTGCAGTTCTACACATTTTTCCATGAGGCAGAGAGACATCTTTGCTGTTTTAAAGCAAATTTCCTGCAGTTCTACACATTTTGCCATGACTTATGCCATGTTAATGATATCTGAGTGAGAGTGACTAATAGTACAGACACACAGAGAAATCTGACTGCAGATACTCGAGGTACTTAGCACAGTAGAAGACAGTTCCTTCTCTTGCTAGAACAAAAGACATCCCTGCTGTGTACCGAGCTGGTACTGACAAACCTGTTGTTTCTACTTGTAGAATCGCAGTGCTTGTCAGTGGCCCGAGAACTTGACTTTGAGCCAATCAGAGAGCACTAACCTCCAGTGGGGGAGCCAACAGAAGTGACAAGAAAAATGAAAAGAGAGGGAACTTTTCAGTTGTCACTAGTTACCACAATCACAAAGTCATAGTTATGGCTTAAATTAAAACCAAAAAGCGCATTTTTGTTTTCATTAATATTTGCAACACAACCAAGCTTTTCCCAGTGTAATCCACCCCCTTTTCATCAGAATTGTTCTAGCAAACTAAAACAATAAAGCGGCATAATAAATATTTTTCTAGAGCTATTCTTTACATATTTTACATCTAGCTAAGGAGTATTGTGTGTGAAGGACTTTTTTTGATGTGCAGGAAAAGGCTACAGACACTGCAGTTCCAAAATAACTGCACAAATGAAAGACCATATACACCCCAAGCAGGGTGAATACCATAGCTGCGGGAAGATGCTTGGAGGTGCTGCGATTTTTGCACCTATGAAGGGGGAGGGGGGGGGGGGGGGGGGGCTATGGGCTGACGCATGAGTGCGGGCTGCAGGCTGATTCATAAGTGCCTTTCATAATATTTCCGCTAATGTTGTGTAACGTGCATATTATGTTACCTCCTTGTTCTCTCTCTGTTGCTTCATTCCTTCTTCGCTTTCAACAGTTAAATGAAATATGTTTCGTTGTCCTTATCTTCATTATTGAAATTACATGCTTGACTAATATAGGACTAGAATATGATGCAGACAGATCCGTGTACGGTTCCGCATGACAGAAGCCCATCAGTCGCTAATACAGGACTAGTAAAGGCCCAATACACTACATTTGTGAAAACATACATTTTTCACGTAAAAAAATTAACATAGCCCACTCCACAGATGGCTGGTCGGTCCACTAATACAGGACTAGTAAAGTCTCACTACTTTTGTGAGATTTAAAAATATATATATATATTTTATATGGGACACCCCATATAAAATATATATATACGGATGGGACAACCGTTGAATGTCCCATCCGAAAGACGGCACCCTACACAGGGCAGTGTCCCCAATCACTGCCCTGGGGCATTGGGATAATTTTTAGACCAGAGGAAAGAGTGCCTTCTACTGGCCCTCCAACACCACTTCCAGCAGCATCTGGTCTCCCATCCAGGAACTGACCAGGACCAACCCTGTTCAGCTTCAGAAGCAAGCCAGCAGTGGTATGCAGGGTGGTGAAATAGTAATAGTCAATATCTTTTGAAACAGACATGCATAATCAGGAGATATCTTATTATTTTAGAGGGGTGTTGACAAGTGTTAAGTGTCAGATAAGAAAATAAATTGTCCAGGGGGAAGTATAAAAAAAATGTTTTTAATGGGATCGCTTATCAGTATTTCCAAAAATGTAGTGTGCATTTCAGTTTACATGTGAACAATTCCCATTTGCTCAAGGCTTGCTTTCAGGGTAAAGTCAGAGCACTAATTAGAGAAACTCATAATATGATCAATTTATTTATATGACCTACATAAATCATCCACAAATTTGCTCCGATAATAATGGTCTTTTGGTGTACTCATTTGAATAGATCAATATAAACAAACTTTAATTTGAAAAAGAGTAACAATCATAAGATTCCTCTGTATGTTGATTCCAGACTAAACTGGTGCTTCTCAGACATAATCTAGTTTTCATGAAAGCATCATTTATTTATTTTCATCTTCATGAGAGTATTGACTGATACAAGAGCCTGTTCAATTGGCAAGGTCTGCAAGTACAGATTTTATTTCATTTTATGTCTGTGGAGCTGACTCATTTTGTGCCTTTGAAGGGAATGTAGGGGTCAATTGGGTTACTGAAACTGAGAATATTACCAGAATTGAGCCCCCATCCCCGTCTCCTCTCTCTGGAGAGTTGATACGCCCTGGTTTGGTATAAATGGGTCTGTATGAACAGCAGGGCACAGAGTCATTAGCTGACAGGACCCAAGCTGGAGAGCAGGGGTTGCATGACACAATGCCAGCACTAATAGTCTTTTAGGCGTGGATAGGAGATATCTGTTTGCCTGGCTTCCAAAAAAGAATCTGATGCATCCAAATGGGGATTCATTGTAATAGCTGTTATTTAATATTTTACATTTTCAATTCTGAAAGGAAATTAGACTCTGAAAGGCCTCCCGGTAACACTTTACAATAAGCCTCATACTACTATGTAACTAACACACATGTGTTAGCAACATAGTAATTACATAGGTTTTACTGTGTCATTACAAGGAATGTATAATTACACACTCATTTGCAGAAGGTTATTCCACATGTGCAACTACTGATGTTATTACAGTTTTGAAAGTCACCATGCTAATAACTCAAACCAAAATCTGACCTCGTTACATGTAACTACAAGGTGCCACTACTATTTAATCCACATCCAGAGTTAACAAATAGACTAGGACCTGATAGTAATAATTGTAACAAGGCACATCCTGTCATTAACTACCAGTCATTTTCTATTTGTTTATTTCTATGTTATGACCTGGCTCAAAGGCTATACTGAATCAAGTGTAATTTAAGAACAATGGCGTTACGTAGGATATACTTACTTATACTTATAATTATCGTCTACCTACCCAGGAGCAAGAAACCTTTAAAATTACTATGTAGTTACAATGTAACAACCTTTGAGGACAATAGGCTAACCAGGAGAAATAAGGAGACAGGAGAACATTTTTCAGTTGGATGGATTTAACAGTATGACAGGATAAAAAAATATATTTAATGGATTTGACAAAGATTTATATTCAAACTATTCCAATTCAATTCCACATTTCAGACTCAAAGTAATAACTACTTTAGTTAGTAAAAACACAAGGTGGTAAAGCTAGCTAGCTAGCATTTCCCCATCATTCACTAATGTAGCTAGTTAGCTATATGGCTAGCTATGCACTGGTAGCCTAATGTTACATTTCCCACTTAGTTAATAAGCGTTACTAGGGTCGTAATAAAAATCGAGTTTACACTGTTACAATGTTATTTTCCTGTGCGGCTCAGTTGGTAGAGCATGACACTTGCAACCCCAGGATTGTGGGTTCAATTCCCAGGAGGGGGGCAGTACAAAAACAAAACAAGCGTACAGTTGAAGTCGGAAGTTTACATACACTTAGGTTGAAGTCATTAAAACTAATTTTTCAACCACTCCATAAATGTCATGTTAACAAACTATAGTTTTGGCAAGTCGGTTAAGACATCTACTTTGTGCATGACACAATTAATTTTTCCAACAATTGTTTACAGACAGATTATTTCACTTGTATCACAATTCCAGTGGGTCAGAAGTTTACATACACTAAGTTGACTGTGCCTTTAAACAGCTTGGAGAATTCCAGAAAATTATGTCATGGCTTCAGAAACTTCTGATAGGCTAATTGACATCATTTGAGACAATTGGAGGTGTACCTGTGGATGTATTTCAAGGCCTACCTTCAAACGCAGTGCCTCTTTGCTTGACATCATGGGAAAATCAAAAGAAATCAGCCAAGACCATAGAGAAAAAATTGTAGATCTCCATAAGTCTGGTTCATCCCTGGTAGCAATTTCCAAACACCTGAAGGTACCACATTCATCTGTACAAACAATAGTATGCAAGTACAAACAATAGTATGCAAGTATATATCCACAGTTAAACATGTCCTATATCGACATAACCTGAAAGGCCGCTCAGCAAGGAAGAAGCCACTGCTCCAAACCGCCATAAAAAATCCAGACTACGGTTTGCAACTGCACATGGGGACAAATATCATACTTTTTTGAGAAATATCCTCTGGTCTGATGAAACAAAAATAGAACTGTTTGGCCATAATGACCATCATTATGTTTGTAGGATAAAGGGGGATGCTTGCAAGCCGAAGAACACCATTCCAACCGTGAAGCATGGGGGTGGCAGCATCATGTTGTGGGGGTGTTTTGCTGCAAGAGGGACTGGTGCACGTCACAAAATAGATGGCATCATGAGGGAGGGTAATTATGTGGATATATTGAAGCAACATCTCAAGACATCAGCCAGGAAGTTAAAGCTTGGTCGCAAATGAGTCTTCCAAATGGACAGTGACCCCAAGCATACTTCCAAAGTTCTGGCAAAATGGCTTAAGGACAACAAAGTCACGGTATTGGAGTGGCCATCACAAAGCCCTGACCTCAATCCAAAATAAAATTTGTGGGCAGAACTGAAAAAGCGTGTGCGAGCAAGGAGGCCTACAAACCTGACTCAGTTACACCAGCTCTGTCAGGAGGAATGGGCCAAAATTCACCCAACTTATTGTGGGAAGCTTTTGGAAGGCTACCCAAAATGTTTGACCCAAGTTAAACAATGTAAAGGAAATGCTACCAAATACTAATTGAGTGTATGTAAACTTCTGACCCACTGGGAATGTGATGAAGAAATAGAAGCAGAAATAAATCATTATCTCAACTATTATTCTTACATTTCACATTCTTAAAATATAGTGGTGATCCTAACTGACCTAAGACAGGGAATTTTTACTCGGATTAAATATCAGGAATTGTGAAAAACTGAGTTTAAATGTATTTGGCTAAGGTGTGTGTAAACTTCCGACTTCAACTGTATGTGCTCACTACTTTCACTCTCGCAAAAATCAGTCTAAAATTAGCCCAATGCATGGAGATATTATGGGCATATTTTGGACGTAAGCTTGCCACCTGCCTTCCCGCTTTTGGGACAACGATTCCCTCTCTGTCTGCAGCCAAAATGGAAGCCACATGCTACGTCTATCTCTTTAGTTATTGACCGAGTTCGAAAACATATTGACATTGTGCCAATGCATAGCTAGCTTTACCACCAGCCTGTGTTAGTAAGTTTTACTAACTAAAATAGTTATTCCTTTGAGTCTGAAATGGTGAATTGAATTTGAATAGTTTGAATATGAATATTTTTTTAATCCTTTAAAAGCCCCTAGAGTTGATTGACACACCGGTGCATCACACAGTGACATCAGTTTGAATATTGAATAGCCCCCTGTGTGTTTATGCTATAGACTTACCGTTTCTTGTAGTGGCTGCAACTTAATCACCTCTTTCTGCCTATTCCATAACATGGGGCTCATTTATACGCATGACAGGATCCGGACAAAAAAAATTGTCTGTAAAATCCGAACCGTTTGAGCTACAAACTAATAAGTCACGACCATGGAAAGATGAGACTCTCACGAACACCACAGTGGTGTATGACATCCAAAAGTTTTACAAAAGTCATCTGAACTCTCTGTCCTGGATGTCCTTATTTTAAAGAGGTCTTCTCACAAAACCGAAAGTCCAGACCAAACCGTTGGAGCTAGAAATGGCATAATATGTCACCAATATCGAAAGGCGATACAAGTTTCAGGGGAGTTGTCTGAAGGTAACCCAGTATCAGGCTGTAAAAATGGTAAAAAGTGTGTGGGTGGTAAAATGTGCCACGGATAACGTGATGAAACATGGGTCTAAAAACCCCAGAGTTTTCTTAAATCTCTCAGCTAGAGGACAGACACTTCAAAACCTTATCCCTTATTATTTATTTTTGGGCTGTCTGTTTTGCCATGTAATAATGTGTTATTCAATAAGTTTCTATGGGCTAACGCAGTAAAGGCCAAATTCAATGTTTCATCAAATAACTTTCATATATTATTTTATGCCTACAGGGGTAAAAAACAAAAATCCAAATGAAATGGCTAGATGATCCATTCTATGAACATCTTAAAACAATTCCATATGTTAGCTTAGTGGATATTGCGATCTAAGGGCTTCGACCTAGTTAGCCTGTTGTCTGCAAAGGTTGTTACATTAACTTTGCATTAAGTTTCTTGCTCCTGGGTAAGTGCATTGTAAATACATGTATATTCCGTGTAACAACATTGCAATTACAAAGTTGGTTGTTAAAGATTGTTACAATGTAAGTACTAAAGGGTTGTTATAGGTAATGTTCTCCTGTCTCCTACTTTCTCCTGGTTAGCCTATTGTTTATGAAGGTTGTTATATTGTAACTACATAGTAATTCTTAAAGTTATTCCCTATTGGGTTTCAATGTACTTTAAATTGCTTGCTCCTTGGTAAGTACATGATAATTACAAGTATATCCTATGTAGCCACATTCACAGATCTTGTACTTACATTCCTCTTGATTCGATATAGGCTTTGAGCCAGGTCATAACATAGAAATAAACTAATTGAAAATGACCAGTAGTTAATAACAGGATGTGCCTTGTTAGAAATGTTGTCACCAGGTCCTAGTCTATTTATCAACCCTGGTATTAAATGTGGATTCAATGGTAGTGGCACCTTGTAGTTACGTATAACAAGGTCATATTGTGGTTAGCGTTATTAACATAGTAATTCACAGATGAATGTTTAATTACAAAACATCAGTTACATAGTGGAACAAAATAGTGTGCAGTAACATCAGTAGTTAGAAATGCAGAATAAAGTTCAGCAAGTGAATGTGTAATTACACATTTCTTGTTCCAATTGTGTAATAACTGATTCTGCACAATCCTACTATCATGTAATTACAAAGCAAAACCTATGTAACTACTATGTTGTTAACACATTTATTACTGTGTTAGTTACATAGTAATAGAGGCACCTCGATGTAAAGCGTTAACGACCTCCCAAATGAGTGAAACAGTGTTGTCTAATACTGGATGGTGTTCCATCCTCAGATTAAGCACATAGTAAGAATAAGCTCCGGGCTCGCTTTGCTCCAATATCAAAGTGTCGCTCACAGAGGAACAGCAAAGAGAGTGACAGATGTCCTCCTCTTCTCTCCCTCTCTCATTCAATTCACTCTACCTCTCTCCTTCTCTCTCCCTATATTTTTTAAGTACTTTCATTCAAAATAATCTTTATTCTTTGACTCTCCCTCTCCCTCCCTCCATTCTCTCTGTCTGTCTCTCTTTCTCTATAATGCCAGCACGTCAGAGCTCCTGGCACACCTTGCCCACCCACTGTACCCTCCCCAGCACGTCAGAGCTCCTGGCACACCCTGCCCACCCACTGTACCCTCCCCAGCACGTCAGAGCTCCTGGCACACCCTGCCCACCCACTGTACCCTCCCCAGCTCTGTGCCACAGGCAGAGAGAAATTCGCTAACATGGCATTAATACAAAATTAATTAGGTGGAAAATCAATCTAGAAATGTAAATGATGAGAGGTCAGGTCCATGTCCTGCCAACCTACTAAATCTGTGTCATAATCCTGGCCTCCAGGGGGCAGAGAGACTGACAGACAGGCTGTGTCTATTTCATCCTCTGCTCAGAGGTTGCCTTTCCTGGATGTTTGATTGCACTGGGTGATTTATTTGAGCTCTCAAATCTCAGGGTGCCTGTGTGTTCACTGTGCATGCACAACACCAGAGAGAGACAGAGACAGTAAGAAAGAAAATACATTTACGCGGCAGGGCGAAATATAGAACTTGTCAAGGAGACAGAAGGTTACATTAAAGCTCACTCCCATTTTCTTCTCTCTCTCTGCCACCTCCTTCCCCCTCACTCACTCACTCTCGCTGTACTTCTGTCCCACTGCTTTGCAGTGATCTCCTATTCTCTCTCTTTACCTTCTCTCCTCATCTCTACTTCGATTCCTTCCCTCAATGGATGTTGCTGTTTCTGTCTTTATCTGCCTCTCTGCACACTCAAGCCGTTCCACTCCCTTCTATGATATGACCCTTCCCTCTACTCCCTCTCTCTTTGACCTATTCTTCCTTTCTCACAGTCTGGCTCTTCCTCACTCTTTCCTTTCTCATCTTTTCCTCCTCTCTCGCATACATCGGTTGGCTCCTAGCAGAACTCGACTAGGCGAAGCAAACGTCTGTGCTCGCATACTCCCTAAAGACCTTCGCTTGAAAAGCGGCAATCATTACAGTTGTTTGTCCCTCTTGAGCCACCGTAGCATCAACATAGCCAGAAACACTTCCTCAAAATAGTCAGAATGAATCCAAGATAAGCTGTTTGGTACAGTATTTCTCAAAATATACAGTTACAGATTGAATTCAAATTAAATTAAAAATCTCACCCATCTGCACACAATACCACATAATGACAAAGTAATAACATGTTGTTTTTTTTATTCATAAAAAAAATTAATAATAATACAGAAATATTTCATTTACCTAAGTATTCAAACCCAAGTCAATACTTTGTAGTAGCACCTTTGGAGGTGAATACAGCTGTGTCTTTCTGGGTAAGTCTCTAAGAGCTTTCCACACCTGGATTGTGCAACACTTGCCCATTATTCTTTTCAAAATTCTTAAAACTCTGTCAAATTAGTTGTTGATCATTGCTAGACAACCATTTTTAGGTCTTGCAATAGATTTTGAAGTAGATTTCAGTCAAAACGGTAGCTCTGTCACTCAGGACATTCACTGTCTTCTTGGTAAGCAACTCCAATCTAGTGTGAAAACCTCCCCAGACCTTAACAATTACAAGCATACCCATAACAATACAGCCACTACTATGCTTGAAAATATGGTTGGAGTGGTACTCAGTAATGTGTTGATTTGTCTTCAGGACAAAAATAACATTGTTTTGCAAATTTTTTTGCAGTGTTACTTTAGTGCCTTGTTGCAAACAGGATGCATATTTTAGAATATTTTTATTCTGTACAGGCTTCCTTCTTTTCACTCTGTCAATTAGGTTAGTATTGTGGAGTAACTACAATGTTGATGATTTATACTCAGTTGTCTCCTATCACAGCCATTCAACTTTCTTAATGTTTTAATGTCACCATTGGCCTCATGGTAAAATCCCTGAGTGGTTTCCTTCCTCTCTGTCAACTGAGTTATGAAGAACGCCTGTATCTTTGTAGTGACTGGGTGTATTGATACACCATCCAAAGTGTAAGTAATATCTTCGCCATGCTCAAAGGGATATTCAATGTCTGCTTTTTTTTACCCATCTACCAATAGGTGCCCTTCTTTGCGAGGCATTGGAAAACCTCCCTGGTCTTTGTGGTTGAATCTGTGTTGTGAAATTCACTGCTCAACTGAGGGATTTTTTAAAACACTATTATTGCACACTTATTATGTGACTTGTTAAATAAATGTTTACTCCTGAACGTATTTAGGCTTGCCATAACAAAGGGGTTGAATACTTATTGACTGAAGACATATCAGCTTTTCATTTTTAGTTCCTTTGTAAACATTTCGAAAAACATAATTCCACTTTGACATTATGGGGTATTTTGTATAGGCCAATGACAAAAAAATCTAAATTGAATCTATTTTAAATTCAGACTGTAACACAACAAAATTAGGAAAAAGTAAAGGGGTGTGAATACTTTCTGAAGGTACTGTATGGACAAACTGTATAGACTGGGAAGTATACAGTAAGCTCTACCCTCTTGACTTCCCCCTGCTCCTCCTGCTCAGTCTCTGTCCTCCACTCCCTCCTCGGCCCCCGCTCTCTTTCAGCAGCTCCCTCCTCTATCTGATCCCATTCATCACAGTACATTTCTGTGACCGTGCCTCGCTGCCCAGTGGCAGGGCTCTTACTAGAGGCTGAAGCACACAGCCTTGAAGAGAGGGAGAGAGGGAGGAGGAGAGAGAGACAGAGAGAAGAAGAGAGAGAGGCAGAAGGAGAAAGAGAGGGATGATGAGATGGAGAAAGGGAGAAAGAGAAGGAGAGAAATGGAGAGAGAGAGCATTCGCCCCTGTGCGGGCTGAGAATGTGATGGGGAGGGGGGGGGGGTTGACCTTGGCAACAGAGCCCTGGAAGAATGGGAAGGGTGGGGGGTGTAGTTGGGGGTGGAAGAGTCTGCTGATGCATTACGACCATGACAACAACTACAATAGGGAAACAACAAGGCGGGTATAATTTAAAGCTTACAGTATACGCTTAGCAGGGGCATCATGCACCATTATTTTAGAGGGGGCAAGAAGTACTTGAGGATGGACTGGGCCACTCTGGGAGTTGACGAATTTAGCATTTTTCAAACACCTGAATCAGCTTTTTTTCTGCAATCTAGAGCCATAATCATTAAGCCTAATTCTATGTAAAAATATATATATAATAAACATGTTTTCTGCATAGATTATCTAAGCATACCTCTTTACCTGTTCAATTATCATTTTAATGAATTATGCACATTGATTATTTTAAGAACTTTTAAGCCTTTTATGTACAACTGTCTCACTGGTATATAGTGTCATAGTTTTGTCAATTGAAGAGTTTACTTAAAAAGAGTTACAACATCCATATACATTTACAGCAAGGATGCTGTAATATATCTTTACAGTAAGGAAAATAGTACTGTAAAATATATTACATAATCTATGCTGTAAAGCATAATAACAGTATTAAGCTGGCAACTCTGGTGCCAGTATAATGTTGTAAATGTACAGGGAAAAGCTTTACAGCTCTGTCTATGAATTTCACAGGGGAAAATGTCTCTGAATTCATAGACAGTGAACTTGAATTCACAATCTAGGAATTGGTGGCTAGTATTACAGAGAAACAACAAAACATTTTAGCTGTATTTACTCATCAAGAAAGAATCAATAGGCTACATAAATTACTATGCAGTGAAAAAGTATTTGCCCCCTTTCAAATTTTCTCAAATTTGGCATATTTTTGATACTGAATGTTATCAAATCTTTAACCAAAACCTAATATTAGGTAAAGGGACCCTGAGTGAACAAATAACACAACAATCACACACTAATAAAATGTATTTTTAAATAAAAAAGTTATGCAACATCCAAAGTTATGTAACACCCAATGCCCCTTTTTGGAAAAGTAATTGCCCCCTTACACTCAATAACTGGTTGTGCCACCTTTAGCTGCAATGACTCCAACCAAACTATTCCTGTAATTGTTGATCAGACTCTCACGTCGCGGTGGTGGAATTTTAGCCCACTCTTCCATGCAGAACTGCTTTAACTGAACAACATTTGCGTTTTTTTATATATATAAAACATTTTTTACCTTTATTTAACCAGGTAGGCTAGTTGAGAACAAGTTCTCATTTACAACTGCGACCTGGCCAAATAAAGCAAAGCAGTGTGACACAGACAACAACACAGAGTTACACATGGAGTAAACAATAAACAAGCCAATAACACAATAAACAAATCAATGATACAGTAGAAAAAAGAAAGTCTATATACAGTGTGTGCAAAAGGCATGAGGAGGTAGTCAAATAGTTACAATTTAGCGAATAGTTACAATTTAGCAGATTAACACTGGAGTGATAAATGAGCAGATGATGATGTGCAAGTAGAGATACTGGTGTTCAAAAGAGCAGAAAAGTAAATAAAATAAAAACAGTATGGGGATGAGGTAGATAGATTGGGTGGTGTCACGTTCTGACCTTTATTTCCTTTGTTTTGTATTTATTTAGTATGGTCAGGGCGTGAGTTGGGTGGGCAGTCTATGTTTGTTTTTCTATGTTTTGGGGCATTTCTTTGTTTCGGCCTAGTATGGTTCTCAATCAGAGGCAGGTGTCATTAGTTGTCTCTGATTGAGAATCATACTTAGGTAGCCTGGGTTGCACTGTTTGTGATTGTCTATGTTAGTGGCTTGTGTCAGCACAGGTCTAATTTGTAGCTTCACGGTCGTCATTTGTTTATTTGTTTTGTATGCAGTGTCAGTACTTTCTTTATTAAAGATTTACCATGGACACTTACCACGCCGCATATTGGTCCTCTGATCCGTTTCGCCTCTCCTCGTCAGATGAAGAGGAGGACGACCGTGACAGGTGGGCTATTTACAGACGGACTATGTACAGCTGCAGCGATCGGTTAGCTGCTCAGATAGTTGGTGAGGGAAATGAAAGTCTCCAACTTCAGCGATTTTTGCAATTCGTTCCAGTCACTGACAGCAGAGAACTGGAAGGAAAGGCGGCCAAATGGGGTGTTGGCTTTGGGGATGATCAGTGAGATATACCTGCTGGAACGTGTGCTACGGGTGGGTGTTGTTATCATGACCAGTGAACTGAGATAAGGCGGAGCTTTACCTAGCATAGACTTATAGATGACCTGGAGCCAGTGGGCATGAACTAGCATGCATCTGGACTTTGCCTCAAATGTGTTGCTTTTTAGCCATTTTAATGTAGACTTGATTTTGGATCACTGTCTTGCTGCATGACCCAGATCAAATCAAATGTATTTATATAGCCCTTCTTACATCAGCTGATATATCAAAGTGCTGTACAGAAACCCAGCCTAAAACCCCAAACAGCAAGCAATGCAGGTGTAGAAGCACGGTGGCTAGGAAAAACTCCCTAGAAAGGCCCAAATCTAGGAAGAAACCTAGAGAGGAACCAGGCTATGAGGGGAGGCCAGTCCTCTTTTGGCTGTGCCGGGTGGAGATTATAACAGAACATGGCCAAGATGTTAAAATGTTCATAAATTACCAGCATGGTCAAATAATAATAATCACAGTAGTTGTCGAGGGTGCAACAGGTCAGCACCTCAGGAGTAAATGTCAGTTGGCTTTTCATAGCCGATCATTGAGAGTATCTCTACCGCTCCTGCTGTCACTAGAGTTGAAAACAGCAGGTCTGGAACAGGTACCACGTCCGGTGAACAGGTCAGGCTTCCATAGCCGCAGGCAGAACAGTTAAAACTGGAGCAGCAGCACGGCCAGGTGGACAGCAAGGAGTCATCATGCCAGGTAGTCCTGAGGCATGGTCCTAGTGCTCAGGTCCTCCGAGAGAGAGAGAGAGAGAGAGAGAGAATACTTAAATTCACACAGGACACTGGATAAGACAGGAGAAATACTCCAGATATAACAGACTGACCCTAGCCCCCCGGCGGCTGAGACAGGAGGGGTCAGGAGACACTGTGGCCCCATCCGATGATACCCCCAGACAGGGCCAAACAGGCAGGATATAACCCCACCCACTTTGCCAAAGCACAGCCCCCACACCACTAGAGGGATATCTTCAACCACCAACTTACCATCCTGAGACAAGTCTGAGTATAGCCCACAAAGATCTCCACCACGGCACAACCCAAGGGGGGGCGCCAATCCAGACAGGAAGACCACGTCAGTGACTCAACCCACTCAAGTGACACACCCCTCCTAGGGACGACATGGAAGAGCACCAGTAAGCCAGTGACTCAGCCCTTGTAATAGGGTTAGAGGCAGATACTCCCAGTGGAGAGAGGGGAACCGGCCAGGCAGAGACAGCAAGGGCGGTTTGTTGCTCCAGTGCCTTTCCGTTCACCTTCACACTCCTGGGCCAGACTACACTCAATCATAGGACCCACTGAAGAGATGAGTCTTCAATGAAGACTTAAGGTTGAGACCGAGTCTGTGTCTCTCACATGGGCAGACCATTCCATAAAAATTGAGCTCTATAGGAGAAAGCCCTGCCTATAGCTGTTTGCTTAGAAATTCTAGGGACAATTAGGAAGCCTGCGTCTTGTGACCGTAGCATACGTGTAGGTATGTACGGCAGGACCAAATCGGAAAGATAGGTAGGAGCCCATGTAATGCTTTGTAGGTTAGCAGTAAAACCTTGAAATCAGCCCTTGCCTTAACAGGAAGCCAGTGTAGTGAGGCTAGCAGAGGCTAATATGATCACATTTTTTGGTTCTAGTCAAGATTCTAGCAGCTACGCTTCAGCTTCAGCTCACAAACGGATGGCCTGACATTCTCCTGTAGAATTCTCTGATACAGAGCAGAATTCATGGTTCCTTCTATTCAGGCAAGTCGTCCAGGTCCTGAGGCAGCAAAGCATCCCCAAACCATCACACTACCTCCACCATGCTTGACCGTTGGTATGAGGTTCTTACTGTGGAATGCAGTGATTGGTTTCCGCCAGGCGTAATGGGACCCATGGCATCCAAAAAGTTACACTTTTGACTCATCTGTCCACAGAACATTATTAAAAGATTATTGATAAGAGTCTCCCTCCAGTCCGGAGCTGCCAGAGTCTCCCTCCAGTCCAGAGTCTCCCTCCAGTCCAGAGTCTCCCTCCAGTCCAGAGGCACTCTTCAGTCCAGAGGCACTCTTCAGTCCAGAGGCACTCTTCAGTCCAGAGGCATTCTTCAGTCCAGAGGCGCTATTCAGTCCAGAGGCGCTCTTCAGTCCAGAGGCCCACTTCAGTCCAGAGGCCCCACTCACTCCAGACTCGACCATCAGTCCAGTGGCGTCCTCTAGTCCGGGGTCGGCGGTGAGGGTTCCCACTCTACATGCATTACCGAAGTGGGCCGAGCCAGAAGTGGAGCGGGGTCCATGTCCCTCACCAGAACCGCCACCGCGGAGTAATGCCCACCCAGACCCTCCCCTATAGGTTCAGGTTTTGCGGCCGGAGTCCGCACCTTTGGGGGGGGGGGGGGGGGGTAGTGTCACGCGCTGACCGTAGATTGCTTTGTATGTTTCTATTTTTGTTTTGTCAGGATGTGATGTGAGTGGGCATTCTATGTTTGTATGTCTAGGTTTTTGTATTTCTATGTTTCGGCCGGGTATGGTTCTCAATCAGGGACAGCTGTCTATCGTTGTCTCTGATTGGGAATCATACTTAGGTAGCCTGTTTTTCCACTTTTAGAGGTGGGTAGTTGTATTTTTGTTTAGTCTTTGTTTCACCTTGCAGGACTGTTTCGGGTTTTCCTTTTTTTATTTCAGTGTTCAGTTCCTTATAATAAAGATGAAAGATGAATAAAAGCCGTTACAGGGGGCAAGTGCCTTTGTGCCCCCTATGGGCATGACGCCACTGACACTTAGCCTGTAAAACATCCTGGGATGATCAGTGGGTGGTTTACAATTACTGTAGCTTCGGCATCAAGATATTTGTTCTGATCTGTGCTGATAACATGCACAGAGAAATTGATGTTGTGGAGCAAAAGTCTTTGGTGATTGTATTACTGCTAGCCTATAATATACTGAACTCCACGGACCCCTCAATTGAGGGTGATTTGCACAATGATCTGGATTTCATTTTCAAGCCCAGGCCAGTTCACAGTTATTGCAACCAACAAAAAAATACATATCAACTCTAGACAAATAATACCAGGGTTTACTGTTCTACTCAGATACAATTTGGTGTTAATAAAGTCAGATTATGTTCCATTGTCTGTTTTCTTCTATTGCGTTTATGAAGACTGGTGATACAAGAAGAAAATATTAATTCTGTAAAGGCTGTAAAGGCAGTGGACCACCTCTGCTCTATCGACCCTCTTAGATATTTGTTCTAACCCTTACAAAAAATACTTGGGAAAAATGTAATGTGAAAAAAACACGTGGTTTTGCATACATGTGAACACGTATGAACAAATCACATGAAACGTTTCACATGAAAATCTCACTTCATATGTGGAATTGCAAGATCACGTGGAATCACGTGGAAGTTTTTCACATTCAGTTTCACTTAGCTAGTAAATGCAGCTCGCTAGTTTAGCTATGATAACACTGGAACTCTTCCAAGTCAAGGTAAGCTTTTGGTTTGACTAATGTACTGCCACCGGGGCCCACCGGTGTAAGTGCTAAACTGCTTACTGACTAACGTTAATGCATGATTGTAGCGAGTTTACTAATATGTTAGTTCTGTTAGCTATGTTGACTATGACGTTACTTTAGCTAATACGGTGACAACGATGTAGGTTGTGTGTAGCGGTTATGATATGGTTTGGCTTAGATTTTTCCCCACCTGGTTACATAGGGAAAAGGTGAGAGGAGAAGAGCGCATACAGTACATGTGAGAAGGAATACAACGTGGCTGCTATGAAAGTGAACTGTGTTTACGCATGATCAGGCAGAAACAGAACGAAACGAGAAAAACATGCATTACCTGAATTTGTCCAATAGAAACAGTTTGCAACTGTTGGACTAATGATTACACCTTAGATCAGTAGATGCTGTCTGACCATGGGTCACTGTCTGTCACTTCAAATTTCTCTCTCTGTGTGCACCTACAGAGCCAGTCAAAAGTTTGGACACACCTCATTCCAGGGTTTTTCTTTATTTTGACTATTTTCAACATTGTAGAATATTAGTGAAGACATCAAAACTACGAAAAAACACATATGGAATCATGTAGTAACCAAAAAAGTGGTAAACAAATCAGAATATATTTTAGATTTTAGATTCTTGGCATTCTCTCAACCAGCTTCACCTGGAATGCTTTTCCAACAGTCTTGAAGGAGTTCCCACATATGCTCAGAACTTGTTGGGTTGAGATCGAGTGATTGTAGAGGCCGGGGTCATCTGATGCAGCACTCCATCACTCTCCTTCTTGGTCAAATAGCCCTTACACAACCTGGAGGTGTGTTGCTTCATTGTCCTGTTGAAAAACAAATGATAGTGGGACTAAGTGCAAACCAGATGGGGTGGCGTATCACTGCATTATGCTGTGGTAGCCATGCTGGTTGGGTGCCATGAATTTGAAATACATAACTGACATGTGTCACCAGCAATACACCCCCACACATCACACCTCCTCCTCCATGCTTCACGGTGGGAACCACACATGCGGAGATCATTTGTTCACCTACTCTGCGTCTCACAAAGATACAGTGGTTTGAACCAAACATCTCAAATTTGGACTCATCAGACCAAAGGAAAGATTTCCATCGGTCTAATGTCCATTGCTCGTGTTTCTTGGCACAAGAAAGTCTCTTATTCTTATTGGTGTACTTAAGTAGTGGTTTCTTTGCAGCAATTTGACCATGAAGGCCTGATTCACACAGTCTCCTCTGAACAGTTAATGATGAGATGTGTCTGTTACTTGAACTCTGTGAAGTATTTATTTGGGCTGCAATCGGAGGTGCAGCAGGGGTAACTCTGGGTCTTCCTTTCCTGTGGCAGTCCAAATGAGAGCCAGTTTCATCAAATCAAAGTTTATTTGTCACGTACACCGAATACAACAGTGAAATGCTTACTTACAGGCTCTAACCAATAGTGCAAAAAAGGTATTAGGTGACCAATAGGTAAGTAAAGAAATAAAAACAACAGTAAAAAGACAGTAGCGAGACTATATACAGTAGCAATGCTATAAAAGTAGCGAGGCTACATACAGACATTGGTGAGTCAGGCTGATTGAGGTAGCATGTACATGTAGATATGGTTAAAGTGACTATGCATGTATGATGAACAGAGAGTAGCAATAGCGTAAAATAGGGGTTGGCGGGACACAATGCAGATACCCCGGTTAGCCAATGTGCGGGAGCACCGGTTGGTCGGGCCAATTGAGGTAGTATGTACATATGTACATGAATGTATAGTTGAAGTGACTATGCATATATGATACACAGAGAGTAGCAGTAGCGTAAAAGAGGGTTGGGGGGGCACACAATGCAAATAGTCCGGGTAGCCATTTGATTACCTGTTCAGGAGTCTTATGGCTTCGGGGTAAAAACTGTTGAGAAGCCTTTTTGTCCTAGACTTGGCACTCCGGTACCGCTTGCCATGCGGTAGTGGAGAGAACAGTCTATACCTGGGGTGGCGGGGGCCTTCCTCTGACACCGACTGTTGTAGAGGTCCTGGATGGCAGGCAGCTTAGCCCCATTGATGTAATGGGCCGTACGCACTACCCTCTGTAGTGCCTTGCTGTCAGAGGCAGAGCAATTGCCATTGCTGTACCAGGCAGTGACGCAACCAGTCATGCGCTCGATGTTGCAGCTGTAGAACCTTTTTGAGAATCCCAGGACCCATGCCAAATATTTTCAGCTTCCTGAGGGGGAATAGGCTTTGTCATAATCTCTTTACGACTGTCTTGGTGTGTTTGGACCATTCTAGTTTGTTGGTGATGTGGACACCAAGGAACTTGAAGCTCTCAACCTTACAGCCCCGTCGATGAGAATGTGGGCGTGCTCGGTCCTCCTTTTCCTGTAGTCCACAATCATCTCTGTAGTCTTGGTTGCATTGAGGGATAGGTTGTTATTCTGGCACTACCCGGCCAGGTCTCTGACCTCCTCCCTATAGGCTGTCTCGTCGTTGTCGGTGATCAGGCCTACCACTGTTGTGTTGTCTGCAAACTTAATCCTAGTGCTTGATGGTTTTTGCAACTGCATTCAAAGTAACTTTCAGAGTTCTTAAAATGTTCCGGATTGACTGACCTTCATGTCTTAAAGTAATAATGGACTGTCATTGCTCTTTGCTTATTTGAGCTGTTCTTGCCATAATATGGACTTGGTCTTTTACCAAATACCTATCTTTTGTATATCAACTCTACCTTGTCACAACACAACTGATTGGCTCCAAAACATTAAGAAGGAAAGAAATGCCACAAATGAACTTTTAACAAGGCGCACCTGTTAATTGAAATGCATTCCAGGTGACTACCTCAAGAAGTTGGTTGAGAGAATGCCAAGAGAGTGCAAAGCTGTCATCATGCAAGGGTGGCTACTTTGAAGAATCTCAAATATAACATATATTTTGATTTGTTTAACACTTTTTTGGTTGCTACATGTTTCCATAGGTGTTATTTAATAGTTTTGATGTCTTCACTATTATTCTACAATGTAGAAAACAGTAAGAATAAAGAAAAACTTAAATGAGTAGGTGTGTCCAAACTTTTGACTGGTACTGTACGTTGTAAACTTTCATTCATAGGCTAGGTTATAGAAATCTCAAGTTGGGTTAAGGAAGAATGTGAGTATCATGTAGTAGCCTAAATCTATTGTTGTTACATAGAACTGGGTAAATAGAATATGAATAACAGTAATCTAATATGCTGTAATAGAAATAAGGCCATGCTCAGGATTTGTTCCCCCTCATCTTAAACTGCACCAACCTACACTGCTGTACACAGATGCTAATTCTCTACTTCACTTACTCTCACTTTTTCCTAACATTGTAGTGTTGTAATATTTGTCATATGGGCTATATACTGTGTATATATATATATATCTCACATGCGAGCTGTGGTAAGAATGCAATTAGCCTACTAAAATGTTTATCTGATTCCATAAGTTGATTTAGCCATATGCAAGATACTATAGCTGAGTTACAGCAAGTGGCTATCAAGAAAGGTCTGAGAATTGTCTATATCAAAGGCAGATATTTAATTACATTGTAAAAAAATAAAAAATAATGAACCATACACCATATACAACGCATTCCACATTAACAAGCATTACAAGCCATTAGGCATGATCAGAAAGGGAGAGAAAAACAAAGAATGCATGTGCGATGGCACATACACATCACCGCCTGGTACGGCAACTGCTCCGCCCACAACCGTAAGGCTCTCCAGAGGGTAGTGAGGTCTGCACAACGCATCACCGGGGGCAAACTACCTGCCCTCCAGGACACCTACACCACCCGATGTCACAGGAAGGCCATAAAGATCATCAAGGACAACAACCACCCGAGCCACTGCCTGTTCATCCCGCTATCATCCAGAAGGCGAGGTCAGTACAGGTGCATCAAAGCTGGGACCGAGAGACTGAAAAACAGCTTCTATCACAAGGCCATCAGACTGTTAAACAGCCACCACTAACATTGAGGGCTGCTGCCAACACACTGACTCAACTCCAGCCACTTTAATAATGGGAATTGATGGGAAATGATGTAAAATATATCACTAGCCACTTTAAACAATGCTACCTAATATAATGTTTACATACCCTACATTATTCATCTCATATGTATATGTATATACTGTACTCTATATCATCTACTGCATCTTTATGTAATAGATGTATCACTAGCCACTTTAACTATGCCACTTTGTTTACATACTCATCTCATATGTATATACTGCACTCAATACCATCTACTGTATCTTGCCTATGCCGCTCTGTACCATCACTCATTCATATATCTTTATGTACATATTCTTTATCCCCTTACACTTGTGTCTATAAGGTAGTAGTTTTGGAATTGTTAGCTAGATTACTTGTTGATTATTACTGCATTGTCGGAACTAGAAGCACAAGCATTTCGCTACACTCGCATTAACATCTGCTAACCATGTGTATGTGACAAATACAATTTGATTTGATTTAATTTGAACAAGTATTTGATACACTACCGATTTTTCAGGTTTTCCTACTTACAAAGCATGTAGAGGTCTGTCATTTGTATCATAAGTACACTTCAACTGTGAGAGATGGAATCTAAAACAAAAATCTAGAAAATCAAATTGTTTGATTTTTAAGTAATTCATTTGCATTTTATTGCATGAGATAAGTATTTGATACATCAGAAAAGCAGAACTTAATATTTGGTACAGAAACCTTTGTTTACAATTACAGAGATCATACGTTTCCTGTAGTTCTTGACCAGGTTTGCACACACTGCAGCAGGGATTTTGGCCCACTCCTCCATACAGACCTTCTCCAGATCCTTCAAGTTTCGGGGCTGTCGCTGGGCAATACGGACTTTCAGCTCCCTCCAAAGATTTTCTATTGGGTTCAGGTCTAGAGACTGGCTAGGCCACTCCAGGACCTTGAGATGCTTATTACGGAGCCTCTCCTTAGTTGCCCTGGCTGTGTGTTTTGGGTCATTGTCATGCTGGAAGAACCAGCCACGACCCATCTTCAATGCTCATACTGAGGGAAGGAGTTTGTTTGACAAGATCTTGCGATACATGGCCCCATCCATCCTCCCCTCAAATATGGTGCAGTCGTCCTTTCCCCTTTGCAGAAAAGCATCCCCAAAGAATGATGTTTCCACCTCCATGCTTCACGGTTGGGATGGTGTTCTTGGGGTTGTACTCATCCTTCTTCTTCCTCCAAACACGGCGAGTGGAGATTAGACCAAAAAGCTCTATTTTTGTCTCATCAGACCACATGACCTTCTCCATTCCTCCTCTGGATCATCCAGATGGTCATTGGCAAACTTCAGACGGGCCTGGACATGCGCTGGCTTGAGCAGGGGGACCTTGCGCAGGTCTACAATTTATCGATGATGTCCTTACACAGCTCTCTGGTCTTGGCCATTGTGGAGAGGTTGGAGTCTGTTTGATTGAGTGTGTGGACAGGTGTCTTTTATACAGGTAACGAGTTCAAACAGGTGCAGTTAATACAGGTAATGAGTGGAGAACAGGAGGGATTCTTAAAGAAAAACTAACAGGTCTGTGAGAGCCGGAATTCTTACTGGTTGGTAGGTGATCAAATACTTATGTCATGCAATAAAATGCAAATTAATTACTTAAGTCATACAATGTGATTTTCTGGATTTTTGTTTTAGATTCCGTCTCTCACAGTTGAAGTGTACCTATGATAAGAATTACAGACCGCTGCATGCTTTGTAAGTAGGAAAACCTGCAAAATCGGCAGTGAATCAAATGCTTGTTCCATTCTCCCAATCTTCTTCTGGATCATCCCAATGCTCTCTAGCAAACTTCAGACGGGCCTGGACATGTACTGGCTTAAGCAGGGGGACACGTCTGGCACTGCAGGACTTGAGTCCCCGGCGGCGTAGTGTGTTACTGATGGTAGGCTTTGTTACTTTGGTCCCCCCGTGTGGTTCTGGGATTTTTGTGATTTTTCTTGTGATCATTTTGACCCCACGGGGTGAGATCTTGCGTGGAGCCCCAGATCGAGGGAGATTATCAGTGGTCTTGTATGTCTTCCATTTCCTAATAATTGCTCCCACAGTTGATTTCTTCAAACCAAGCTGCTTACCTATTGCAGATTCAGTCTTCCCAGCCTGGTGCAGGTCTACAATTTTGTTTCTGGTGTCCTTTGACAGCTCTTTGGTCTTGGCCATAGTGGAGTTTGGAGTGCGACTGTTTGAGGTTGTGGACAGGTGTCTTTTATACTGATAACAAGTTCAAACAGGTGCATTAATACAGGTAATGAGAGGATGACAGAGGAGCCTCTTAAAGAAGAAGTTACAGGTCTGTAAATATTGCTTGTTTGTAGGTGACCAAATACCAAATACCATATTTTGCAAATAAATTCATAAAAAATCCTACAATGTGATTTTCTGGATTTTTTTTCTCATTTTGTCTGTCATAGTTGAATGACCTATGATGAAAATTACAGTCCTCTCTCATCTTTTTAAGTGGGAGAACTTGCACAATTGGTGGCTGACTAAATACTTTTTTGCCCCACTGTATATCCTTTACTCTATACCATCTACTGCATCTTGCCTATGCTGTTCGGCCATCGCTCATCCATATATTTATATGTACATATTCTTATTCATTCCTTTGTTGTTGTGAAATTGTTAGATTACTTATTAGATATTACTGTATGGTCGGAACTAGACGCACAAGCATTTCGCTACACTCATTTCGCTACACGCATTAACATCTGTTAACCATGTGTATGGGACCAATAACATTTGATTTGATTTGAGCTAAGAATGTCACCACAACACAAACCTCTCTTTATACATAATACTCTCTTCCTTGTAGCCTCCCAGCCACATACATTACAAAACGTCTCCAGCTTATAAGACTATAGAACATGGCAGCGACACACAGCTGCTCTGTAATGTGATGGGCAGACACAAAGCCTGGACCTTAATGGCAGCTAGTGACAGGAGAGGAATCACCTCATTCAGCTTCACACCGGTTGGCCCTGGATAGGAGTGGGGTGTGAGCCATTTTCATCCCCTTCCCTCCCTGGGCCGTGTGGTGCAGTGGTTAGTGTGTGGAATACCAATGACTAGAATGTGAGAGCAATGTGACCAAAGTCTTTGTAGTCCCCATCTGTTTCCTCCTGTGCCATGTTAGGATTGGCTCAGCCCACGACAAAGTGGGCCAACTTTCAGATCTGACAGTCTGTTCGCGTTCTTTTTAGGTTATTGGGTTGTGGAACAATCATTTATGACCAATTTGTCATGCATTAACGCTAACCGCTGAAAAGGTATCCAAGTCAAATGCATAGCATTACACTGCAATGAGGCAACATCTATAACACATTGTCATTGTGACGTCCAGAAAATGTCTCATGTGACGGTTGACATCTTCCAATATATAATGGTTGTGCAACCCCAGTAGAGTTGAATATGCCCAGAGGGCATTAGACGATATCTATCCATATATTGAAAGTTTAGGAAATGGATTTGGCTGGATGATTAAAGAGTAGAGAGTAGCATGACCGCTAATCAAAATCCAGGCTCTCTTACGTCTTCAGCTTTTTAGAGATAGTGCTCTGTGTTGGAAAAGTGCTAATGATTTGATCAAAGTGATATAATGGTTATTTAAGATGGACCTTGAAACAGTAATATGCATTAGTGTCATGTAGTTTCCATATCTGAAATGTGTGAGCTAGAAGCCCCCCCCCCCCCCCACACACACACACACAGTCCTAACCCCAAAGCAATGCTGGTCTCCAGTGACTGCGTCGCTCTGGGAGGAGTATCCATGCATTCACTCTACATAGTTTATGCACATTTTCACTCCTAAATACACACTGCTGTCTACAGTATATAGGCTACTGTAATGCAGATTTGAGACGTTATATACATGTATTCAACGCAGTAAACACTACAGGACCTAGAGTTTGTGTAACGTGGATGTGCTTGTTAGGTTGCAATAAGCACCACCCACTTTCTCTTTCTACAGTTTACCGAAATTGTCTCAAAAATCTATTTGGCCATAAATTCTGTGTATTTGTATGCAAAACTGTTAGCAGAATTGACTTTGGTTTGAATAATTGGCGATCTTGAATGGATAAACATTGACATCATGCATTATTTTGATTATTGAGTATGTGCTCCATCCCAACCCCTAAGGTCTAATCAGTCAAATAAAGACAGTCTCAACAAATGGCTGCAAAGACATGCAATATTTATACAAAATAACTGGCTAATTTGGAAGTTCAACAACTCAAATCCCTCATTCATGTCTTTCACTTTGTTTCAACCACATGCAGTCATGATTTTGGACACCAAACCAAACCTCTCCCCTCTCGTTTGGCTTAACCGTACACCTCAGTAATTCCATGACTCATTTCTTTACAAGAAACAAGCTATTTCATTGGCTTTGTTAACATCCCAGGTTAATGCAGGCTAGGTGTAAGGTCCTGCATTCACTCTCATCTCATTAAAACATACAAAAGTTATATGGAAGAAGAACCTAACAAATACTTTGCGCTGGGGGAACAGGGATGTGTACTGTCTGTATGTAATTTGGGTGTGTGAATCACACACTCATGTGTGAGTGTGTGGTTGGCATGGATGATGACAGCCATGCCATCATCAGTACCATTGGTGCTGCGGGGCCTAGACCCTCTACCTGCCTGTAATCTGTTACAGGCAACCACATGGCAGGGTATCAGTGGCTTGCTCTACGGTTCACCCGACTGTCCTATAAGATAACAGGCCAGAGTCAGAACTAACTACTGCCTCTCTATAGTCTTGAGCCCATGCCCATGATGCAATTATGTATGTACTGTCAAACAAACAAACTGGAATGACAGTATGAGACCTGACTAACATGTCAGGTTTTCAGAAGATCTATATCTAACATGTCATATTGATGTTGTGCGGTCAAATCTGTAACAGATAATGCACATCTAGAATCAGAGAGATACTGTAGGTTGTGTGAAGTATTTATGTGAGTTTGTCTGTGCTAATCAAATGAAAATGTATTCTTCACGTGCGCCGAACACACAAGGTGTAGACCTTACTGTGAAATGCTTACTTTCAAGCCCTTAACCAACAATGTAGAGTTAAAACAAAGTACATTTTGGTATGTCTGTGTATGTCTGTACGTGTGTGAGAGTGTGTGCGTCTTAAGAGTGTGTACGTTAATGCAGATGTGTGTACATTATACAGCATAGACTTATGAGTTGCGTAAGTGTGTGCTAATGCGGATGTGTGTGTGTGTCTGTGTGTGTGTCTCTATGTGGTAATTTTAATAATCTCTCCACCTCTGTAGCCTGGAGGAACACACTGCTCCATTTCTCTGACTGCCTTCTGTCCTCCACCAAACAGGATTGGTCTGTGAGATAACTCTGCAGGCCTGAATCTGTCTCACTGGAACAGCTTTGACGCATTTACCCCAATCCCCCCCCCCCCTTCCCCCTCTCCCTCCATCCTTTTCCTCTCACCCTCCCCACCTCCAGGACCAACTTCAGCCAGAGTTTGCATGAACGAATCTGCAACGGCTCACTAAACGTTTCCATATCTCTGCTTATGATACCCAGGGAGGGGTTGGGCTCTAAACGTTGCTATGAGAAGATAAATTCATGTTTACATTGACTCACAATATATAACAGATACTGCATTAAATAATGCTCATTAAACATTCTCATTACAGTACTTTACAAATCATTACAAAATCAATAGACTTTGAATACAGAAATGACTAGGATAGTCCTGTTCTTTTAGGAGAAGTGAATGAGCTGTTTCATATTCTGATATTGTCCTAATATGAATGACAGAGATCATGCAGCATCGGAGAGGCAGCAGAAAGGTTATTCATGTGGATGTAAAACGCTTAAATGCACTGGCGGCAGAGTTGAGCAGATTTTCCGCTGCAGAGTGCACTAGCTGCCCCAGAGTCAGGAATCGCGTGTGAATTAGCACGCTAACTGCAGCCTTGTTTGAATGTGGATGAAGACTGTCACTCTATACCCTTGAGTGATGCTTAAACCTTGTGAACTGAACAACAACAAAAAATACCACATGCATGGCCTATCACTCAAAGTGTAGCCTCTGAGAAAAAATACTCTACTTCCTCCCAGTCCCTACCCTAGTAAGGAGCAAAACAGACAGTCACTCACTCGTTAAATTTTGGCATGAATTATTGCGTTTAGAGTAACAGAAATAATCAAAGCATGGCACACAGGATTGCTAGCATCACCTCAATAGAAAGATGTTGAATTTCTCTGAGACAAAACTCTCTCAAAACAATTGTAATCGCTTATCATTTGCCTTTGAAATGTTAACTGGTTGGTGTATTGCTGTGCCGCTATAGTGTTTGTACAGGCATTTTCAGCTGCTTCATGGCTGAGCCTGCGTAAATGCTGACAGGTGTAGACTCTAAACTGACAGACAAGCTCAACTCATCTGTGTGGGAATGATAACCGTTCTCTGGGTTGCTCGTTCTTACTTGGCATGCTCCAACTCACGGATAAGTGAAATACAGACGGATAGAGAAAGCTGTGCTGATGCACAGTGGCTTCTCCAGTTTGTTGAGAATAAAATATGTAAAGTTCATCAAATAGTCCAACATTTCTAGACTACAATATACTGTTTCCACTCTACATATCTGCTGCCCGTCTGCCGACTCATTGTGTGACTGAGCGTGACTAGAGATTTGTTATGTTCGTGCATCACATACACGTTACCATGGCAAGACGTGTGCTTTGTCCCTGGCTCGAATGTACAGTGCCTTGCGAAAGTATTCGGCCCCCTTGAACTTTGCGACCTTTTGCCACATTTCAGGCTTCAAACATAAAGATATAAAACTGTATTTTTTTGTGAAGAATCAACAACAAGTGGGACACAATCATGAAGTGGAACGACATTTATTGGATATTTCAAACCTTTTTAACAAATCAAAAACTGAAAAATTGGGCGTGCAAAATTATTCAGCCCCTTTACTTTCAGTGCAGCAAACTCTCTCCAGAAGTTCAGTGAGGATATCTGAATGATCCAATGTTGACCTAAATGACTAATGATGATAAATACAATCCACCTGTGTGTAATCAAGTCTCCGTATAAATGCACTTGCACTGTGATAGTCTCAGAGGTCCGTTAAAAGCGCAGAGAGCATCATGAAGAAAAAGGAACACACCAGGCAGGTCCGAGATACTGTTGTGAAGAAGTTTAAAGCCGGATTTGGATACAAAAAGATTTCCCAAGCTTTAAACATCCCAAGGAGCACTGTGCAAGCGATAATATTGAAATGGAAGGAGTATCAGACCACTGCAAATCTACCAAGACCTGGCCGTCCCTCTAAACTTTCAGCTCATACAAGAAGAAGACTGATCAGAGATGCAGCCAAGAGGCCCATGATCACTCTGGATGAACTGCAGAGATCTACAGCTGAGGTGGGAGACTCTGTCCATAGGAGAACAATCAGTCTTATATTGCACAAATCTGGCCTTTATGGAAGAGTGGCAAAAAGAAAGCCATTTCTCAAAGATATCCATAAAAAGTGTCGTTTAAAGTTTGCCACAAGCCACCTGGGAGACACACCAAACATGTGGAAGAAGGTGCTCTGGTCAGATGAAACCAAAATTGAACTTTTTGGCAACAATGCAAAACGTTATGTTTGGCGTAAAAGCAACACCCTGAACACACCATCCCCACTGTCAAACATGGTGGTGGCAGCATCATGGTTTGGGCCTGCTTTTCTTCAGCAGGGACAGGGAAGATGGTTAAAATTGATGGGAAGATGGATGGAGCCAAATACAGGACCATTCTGGAAGAAAACCTGATGGAGTCTGCAAAAGACCTGAGACTGGGACGGAGATTTGTCTTCCAACAAGACAATGATCCAAAACATAAAGCAAAATCTACAATGGAATGGTTCAAAAATAAACATATCCAGGTGTTAGAATGGCCAAGTCAAAGTCCAGACCTGAATCCAATCGAGAATCTGTGGAAAGAACTGAAAACTGCTGTTCACAAATGCTCTCCATCCAACCTCACTGAGCTCAAGCTGTTTTGCAAGGAGGAATGGGAAAAAATGTCAGTCTCTCGATGTGCAAAACTGATAGAGACATACCCCAAGCGACTTACAGCTGTAATCGCAGCAAAAGGTGGCGCTACAAAGTATTAACTTAAGGGGGCTGAATAATTTTGCACGCCCAATTTTTCAGTTTTTGATTTGTTAAAAAAGTTTGAAATATCCAATAAATGTCGTTCCACTTCATGATTGTGTCCCACTTGTTGTTGATTCTTCACAAAAAAATACAGTTTTATATCTTTATGTTTGAAGCCTGAAATGTGGCAAAAGGTCGCAAAGTTCAAGGGGGCCGAATACTTTCGCAAGGCAATGTAGGTCAGAGGGATTTGTATTGGGAGAGAATCAATATAGAGTACATTCTGAAAGATTTCAGACCCCTTGACCTTTTCCACATTTTGTTAAGTTACAACCCTATTCTAAATTGGATTAAATAAAACATTTTCCTCATCAATATACACACACAATACCCCAAAACGACAAAGTGAAAACAGGCTTTAATAACGTTTATTAAGAATAAAAACCAGAAATATCTTGTTTACATAAGTATTCAGGCCCTTTGCTGTGAGACTCGAAATTGAGCTCAGGTGCAACAAATTGATTTCAGTCCACCTGTGGTAAATTCAATTGATTGGATATGATTTGGAAAGTCACACAACTGTCTATATAAAGTCCCACAGTTCACAGTGCATGTCAGAGCAAAAACCAAGCCTTGAGATTGAAAGAATTGTCTGTGGAGCACAGGATTGTGTCGAGGCACAGATCTGGAGAAGGGTACCAAAACATTTCTGCAGCATTGAAGGTCCTCAGGAACACAGTGGCCTCCATCATTATTCAATGGTAGAAGTTTGGAACCAGCAAGACTCTTCCGAGAGCTGGCCGCACAGCCAAACTGAGGGAAGAAGGACCTTAGTCAGGGAGGTGACCAAGAACCTGATAGTCACTCTGACAGAGCTCCAGAGTTCCTCTGTGGAGATTGGAGAACCTTCCAGAAGGACAACCATCTCTGCAGCACTCCACCAATCAGGCCTTTATGGTAGAATGGCCAGACGGAAGCCACTCCTAGGTAAAAGGCACATGACAGCCCGCTTGGAGTTTGTCAAAAGGCACCTAAAGGACTCTCAAACAACGAGAAACAATATTCTCTGCTCTGATGAAACCAAGATTGAATCCTTTGGCCTGAATGCCAAGCATCACGTCTGGAGGAAACCTGGCACCATCCCTACGGTGAAGCATGGTGGTGGCAGTATCATGCTCTGGGGATGTTTTTCAGCTGGAGGGACTGGGATGCTAGTCAGGATCGAGGGAAAGACTGGGGTGAAGGTTTACCTTTCAACAGGACAACGACCCTAAGCACACAGACTACGCAGAAGACTAAGACTAGGCAGGAGTGGCTTCGCAACAAGTCTTTGAATGTCCTTGAGTGGCCCAGCCAGAGCCCAGACTTGAACCCAATCGAACATATCTGGAGAGACCTGAAAATAGCTGTGCAGCGACGCTACCCATCCAACCTGACAGAATTTGAGAGGATCTGCAGAGAAGAAAGGGAGAAACTTCACAAATACAGGTGTGCCAAACAAAATGTGGAAAAAGTCAAGGGATCTGAATATTTTCTGAATGCACTGTAACTACATGATTAAACAATGAAAGTCGGTACAGAGACAGTGGACTCTGTTTTTCAAGTGAATGTAGTTATCATAGCTTGTCATACCAACCACTGTCTCTTATCAATTGACAATTTACATACTAAACCATTCTTGAAGATCGGACCTAAAGCTGGTCAAGGGTTGGAATACTGCATTAAGTTGGCCCTGAGGGAGGAAGCAATAACCAAACAATGAATGACAAACCATGTATATGAGGTATAATCCAGTTCTCTCTGTTTCGTGTTCCAGTATGTCCTAAAACCTGGATTCCCTGCTTTCCTGAAAAACTGACAGCTGTAAATGGGGTTGGGCTCGGGTACATCGCCCATATGTCTTCTGATCATTGTTGTTTTGACATCAGATAGCAGCGTTGGATCCTGGGGATAATTGTGTGCGATTAAGATGCATATCTGCGATTAACACGTGTTTCCCAGTCCATTTCGGAATGACAAACACTGAGGCTCCTCACAGCAGGACAGACACCTCGCTGCGTCCACTTCAAATGAAGTGTCAACTTCCTCTTCTACTATGGAGACACATTATGCAATTCTGCTGATAGCCAAAATGAGTCTTTACTCTAAATGTGTATTTTTTTCATCGACTTGCTACTTGCTTCTCTTTTAACGACATAGTGTGGCAACACCCATGGCAACATGCGTGGTGAGGTCTCATTATGATAATGTGCTCTTCTTTCGGTAATATGATAAATGAGCACTAGAGAAAATATGCACAGAGATGGCCATACATACTTGGTCACATACACATATTTAGCAGATGTTATTGCGGGTCTAGCAAAATGCGTGTGTTCCTAGTTTTACTGTGTATGACGTGGACTGTTAGGACCCTGATCTACCGAGAACCCGATTTGTGTACCAAACCCTGCTGTCCTTGACCACACCTGCTGCCTGGGGTGGTGTAGGCCAGAGAAACAAACACTCAGGTACTGTCCTGTTGGAAATAACTCTCTCTCTGAGGTGATTTTATGTCGATCTCTCGCTTAATTTGTCTACAAACTCTCCTAACCTTGAAGAGAAATGTCACACTATAATTTAGCTGGTTGATTGCCGGAATGCATGTGGGTTTGAGAACGTGGGTGAGTGGGTGGAAGTGTGTAAAAATTTGCACGCCCAATTGTTAAAAAAGTTTGAAATATCCAATAAATGTCGTTCCACTTCATGATTGTGTCCCACTTGTTGTTGATTCTTCACAAAAAAATACAGTTTTATATCTTTATGTTTGAAGCCTTACATGTGGCAAAAGGTCGCAAAGTTCAAGGTGGCCGAATACTTTCGCAAGGCACTGTATATATCACTGGTCATCCCCAAAGCCAACACCTAATTTGGCCGCCTTTCCTTCCAGTTCTCTGCTGCAAATGACAGGAACGAATTGCAAAAATCAGTGAAGCTGGAGACTTATATCTCCCTCACTAACTTTAAGCATCAGCTGTCAGAGTAGCTTACCGATCACTGCACCTGTACACAGCCCATCTGCAAATAGCCCACCCAACTACCTCATCCCCATATTGTTATTTATTTTGGCTCTTTTGCACCCCAGTATCCCTACTTGCAAATCATCATCTGCACATCTATCGCTCCAGTGTAAATGCTAAATTGTAATTATTTCACCACTACGGCCTATTTATTGTCTTACCTCCCTAATCTTACAACATTTGCACACACTGTATATAGATCTTTCTATTGTGTTATTGACTGTATGTTTGTTAATCCCATGTGTAACTCTGTGTTGTTGTTTTTTGTTGAACTGCTTTGCTTTATCTAGGCCAGGTCGCAGTAGTAAATGAGAACTTGTTCTCAACTGGCCTACCTGGTTAAATAAAGGTGAAATAAAAAAATATTTTTTTTTACAATCTCTGATGTCTCTCCGCTCGGAAGCGGTGGATGGTGTGCTCTCCTTCTGAGTCTGACCAGTAGGCCGCTCCGTCTGCCTCTCCTGCGGCGACCGTGTTGTTTTGGGTCGGCCTCTGTGATAAGATCGCATGTCCAGGGTGGAGGTCCGAACGAAGGATCCGCTTCGGGAAAGACGTGTTCCTGGTCGTAACGATGGTAAATTGACATCCCTTTTATAACCATTAGTAAAGCGACTGTATGTAATAACGCTTGAGATTTTCTGGGCTAACAATGTAAGAAATAATACATCAAAAAAACAAATAACTGCATAGTTTTCTAAGGACCTGAAGCGAGGCGACCATCTCTGTCGGCGTCATCTTGCAGCACTCCACCAATCAGGTCTTTATGGTAGAGTGGCTAGACGGAAGCCACTCCTCAGTAAAAGGCACATGACAGCCTGCTTGGGGTTTGCCAAAAGACAACTAAAGTACTCTCAGACCATCAACAAGATTCTCTGGTTTGATGTAACCAAGATTCAACTCTTTGACCTGAATGCAAAGCGTCACGTCTGGAGGAAACCTGGTGAAGCATGGTGGTGGCAGAATCATGTTGTCTGGATGTTTTTCAGCGGCCAAGACAACCCAGGAGTGGCTTCGAGACAAGTCTCTGAATGTCCTTGAGTGGCCCAGCCAGAGACTTGAACCCGAGAGAACATATCTTGAGAGACCTGAAAATAGCTGTGCAGCGACACTCCCCATCCAACCTGACATAGCTTGAGAGGATCTGCAGAGAAGAATGGGAGAAAGTCCCCGGATACAGGTCTGCCAAGCTTGTAGCGTCATAACCAAGAAGCCTTGAGGCTGTAATCGCTGCCCAAGGTGCTTCAACAAAGTAATGATTTAAGGGTCTGAATACTTACGTAAATGTGATATTTCCAGAGTTTTTTATGATTTTGCAAACATTTCATTATGGGGTATTGTGTGTAGATTGATGAGGGGGAAAAAATACTTAATCCATTTTAGAATAAGGCTGGAATGTAGCAAAATTTTGAAAAAATCCTTTCAGAATGCACTGTACAAACACACTCCCACACACTCGTGCATGCACCCATACACAGGAACAGTTGATGAACAAGACCCTTTTTGACCTTAGTCAGGCCTAACACGCTGACAATGTGTAAATCTCCTTCCTCCCTGGTGAGTCAGAGGAGATGAGAGAGGAGGGACTGTTGCCAGGATAGTTTACACCCCCCATTCTCCTATCAAAAGAGCAACAGCTGCGTATCAGCCTTAACCTAATCGATAGGCGCAAAATGCTCATCATCAGCACCAGAGCATGCTGAGTGGTTGTAATCAATAGCAGCTACCCTGGAGTGCAGTGATGAGACCTGGCCTCTCACAGAGCTGCTGTTAAACCAGAGTAACCCAATCACAAGTCACTGACCAGCTCACAGTAAACCAAACACAGCCAATATAACCTATACAAAGCAAGGCAATAGACGTACTGCTGGTTCACAATGGCTGGCCCAAGATAAGACACCACACAGGTTTACAGGTCTATACTGAACAAAAATATAAACGCAACATGCAATAATTTCAACTAATTACAGTTCATATAAGGAAATCAGTCAACTGGAATACATTCATTAAGCCATAATCTATGGATTTCACATGACTGGGCTGGGGCGCAGCCACTGGGGAGCCAAGCCCAGCCAATCAATTTTTCCCCACAAAATGGCTTTTTTACAGACATAAATACTCCTCAGTTTCGTCAGCTGTCCGGGTGGCTGGTCTCAGACGATCCCACAGGTGAAGAAGCTGGATGTGGAGGTCCTGGGCTGGCATGGTTACACGTGGGCTGCGGTTGTAAGGCCGGTTGGACGTACTGCCAAATTCTCTGAAATGACATTGGAGGCGGCTTATGGTAGACATTCCTGCAGTCAGCATGCCAATTGCATGCTCCCTCAAAACCTGAGACATCTGTGGCATTGTGTTGTGTGACAAAACTGCACATTTTAGAGTGGCCTTTTATTGTCACCAGCACAAGTGTAATGATTATGCGGCTTAATCAGCTTCTTCATATGCCACACCTGCCAGGTGGATGGATAATCTTGGCAAAGTAGAAATGCTCACTAACAGGGATGGAAACAAATTTGTGCACATTTTAGAGAAATACGTTTTTTGTGCTTATTTCAGCTCATGAAACATGGGACCAACACTTTACATATTGCGTTTATATGTTTGTTCCGTATAGAAATAACCTTAAATTTCAAACAACTGTGCATCAACAAATCCTTACAGTATGTACTTATAGCAGACGATTATTTGCAGATTACTTCCTGAAAGGATTGAGTAAGCTTGTATTTTTGTACATGAAAGAGTTATCCTTCTGGCATCAGGAAGAGGTGGGGCTCTAAACGTTGCTGTGAGAAGACAAATTCATGTTTACATAAAGACTCTGTAACAGAAACTGCAGTATACAGTCTAATGCTAATTAAACATTCTCATTACAGTACTTTACAAATAATTACATAATCAATAGTCTTTGAATAGAAAAATGACTATGACAGTCCTGTTCATTTAGGAGCAGTAAATGATACATTTCATCTTCTGATATTTTCTTAATATGAATGACAAAGATCATGCAGCATCGGAGAGGCAGAAAATAAAATACAGGATTGCTAGTATCACCTCAATAGAAAGATGTTACATTTCCCTGAGGCAAAGTTCTCTGGCGTGTGAATCTGCAAATAACCTTTTACTTGTTCAAGGGGGTCGACCTTTGCTATTTTCGTACATAAGGATCTGTTGATGCCCAGTTTTTCGGAATTTAAGGTTATTTCTTTGTTTTGTCTAGGCTCCCTTGTGGGATTCCTGTTGTTGTAATTTTCATTTGGATATAGTGCCCGATTCAATTCTAAATTATACCAATCTGTGGAGACATCTTACTACACATGGGCTCTCTACACACAAAGGGAACTCAAGCCTTCTTACTCCAGTGTAACTAAAGCTTAGGAAGTAGACTGTAAGTGGCTGTGTTTTAATTATTTACACAGGGGGAAAGTGTGTTAAGTGTGGTTACGGGGGAAGGCCTGGAAAATGTGATCTATTTGGGGCTTCCTATTTCTGAAGCTTTGGGCAGGGTAAGTGAGGGCAGGTCAATAAAGGGAACATTGGAGCACAAGGGTACTGTGGGCAAACTGGGCATGCAAGGCACATGTGGGGCATTAAGGCACTGTGCATGTGAGGAAATGTGGCATATGGGGACACAGACAGGACAGCTGTGCTTGGTTAGTGTTGAGGCAACCCACATGGGTTTTCTTTACTAATGACATTAACATTGGAGGCCATAACATAAACCCTTTCAGAAGTAGAGGAGGACATTTGGCTGGAATACACTGCCATTGTTTCAGGAGTCAATTACATATGTATAAATGCGTGCAACAGATCAGTCACCTACGGGGGATGGAAAGAGCTGACGGAAGAGTCACATACTGGAAATGGAAAGAGCTGATGGAAGATTGTGTGCACCTCCCATGCTTTTATGCAATCATGCAAAAGTGATCTTTGCAGCCAAGTTGTCTGGTCTTCAGTCAAGTGGAAAATGCTACACATTAAGGTCTTTCCAATAAACATTAAGGAAAGAGAGAGTCACCAGCCAAGTAAGAATCTCGATCATTATCAGGGGAACCCCCATGATGACAGCGCAAGGATCAAAATTCTTCCTGAAACTTTCTCCCTCTAATTTTACACATGACTAGGTTTTTCCTCAAGAGCGTTGAGTAGAGAAAATCAGATTAATTGTCAATGGACTAGTAATGGTACACAACAGAGCTGGGCTTTGGCATACATACCTGACTTGTCAGTGTAACATATATTAAAAAGACGGGACTCACTCCAGGAAACAATAAAGTATTTTCTTATTTAAATCCAAAATAATAATGCCAAACAAACAGAAACAGAAGCATTATGTTTCACCTAGTTGCCTTTGTCAAAAGCATACATGCATTTCACTTTTGTGGGAAATTTGACAACAGACAGCAGAATGTAGAAAAGTTGTAATTCTGTTGTTTCTATGCAGGAATACATTGATAATCTTACAAAATAGTACCAACAGTACACACTACCTCTGTTAACATCCTTGGGGGCACAGGTCCAATTAAGATTGTTCCACAGCAATGAACCCAGAACAGAATGGATGGTGGAGAACAGTCACTTCTTCCTGGCACGGAACCAAGAACACTCCACATTATGAGAATGCACTTTCCTTTTCATGCACAAACCAATTAATTTTCCATATTGTATTGTACAGCACTTAAAACAATTTGTTTCATACACAGACAACTGAGAGCAAAATAACAGTATATTTTCAATGAACAAGTCAATCATTTGTTGTGCATTCATTGGATTTATAAAGAAAGTGTTTTTATTTGATAATGTGTTTATCTGAAAGTTGTGTGGTAGAAGCAAGACATTTGATTAACTTCAAAATGGGTCAAAATAATTGTGGGAGAGAGAATAATAAAATAAAATGATTTTGTGCGTTGAAATGTGAAGGCAACTGCCATTGTGGAGGAGTCTCAATTTGTAGCTCAGAGGCAGGAGTCTCCCGATTGATTTAATTTTTCATTAAAGTCACTCAAGCAAGTCCTGTGTCAATGCAACTGAAATGGACTTTTAAAACTGCTGTGAGAAGTAAAGAGTGGTAGTACACGGACGCCAGACGCCCCTGGCAGACAGGCAGACTGGTATACTGGGGTGCACTATGAGGTCACTGAGGGCTCAAGCCTCAAGGCAACATTTTACAACATGTTTGCTGGCAAACAGTATGAATGGCTGGTTGTGAGAAGGCATTCAATAAAGAGTATGAGTATCTATAAGTGATAGTCTACGGCAGACACATTACTGTAAATTAAATTGCTTCAAATACTCTGATTTGTGTGACAGTTCTTGTATATTTTTGTCTTGAAACAGTGAAGGAGGGTGTATTCACTGATTGCAAAAAGAACAACATAAGTGCCTAATGAACATCACATTGACCATATTAGATAACATACATTTATAGTAGAAGTTCAGGTTTACTCTGAGCTCTAGCTGAGTGTTTTCAGCTAAATGTACCCAAACTGTCTCAAAAACATTCTAACCACCATGTAGACATGTAAATCCATGTTGCTATTAGTTGAGAATGAGGCAGAGAAAATCTAATTGTACCCTACCTAGGGATCCTGACTTTGACATCGGTCTACCAAACTATTTAAGGGCTTAACAGTTTTATTTCCCATAGCCTTGCCTCACTGTTCTTCCTCCACTCTGAACAACTCAGCAGGGCTGTTACCCTAGAGTTGACTAGAACGTGTTTATGCACAGGCATTCTGATTTACTACTTACATTAAGAATGTCTAAGAGCGCACTAGTGGTATGTGAAATGAATTGCGCTGATTTGATATTTATGACAAGCCAAGTTTGAGCAGAAAATAAGACAGACAAGGGCCCAATTAATGTAAGCCCAGTGAGACACTACCCACCATCTAAATAATGCCGCTCACTTTGTGTTTTTAAATCTGATCTCATTCTTTTGACTGGCACATACACGCCTTACGCTTTATTCTTTTCAGCAGTGGTTCTCAACTGGTTTTGCCTCAGGATCCAAATTGAGCCAGGTCTCAGTCGGGACACAATATTTGAATCGTGAAAAAAATAATAGACAAAATACAATCAGGAAAACTATTTTTGATGCTATATTGATAGTACCTGTACAATGATATGACAAGGGAACAACATTCCTACCTCTTTCATTGTCAATAATAAAATGTTGCCCATATTCTTGATGAAGAATGTTAAACTCACTGGTTTGAGTCCACAAAATAGCGCTGCTAATAGCTCTATATTGAAATAATGTGATTGAACATTTTTGTTTTGAGATAAAATTATCTTACAATTTAAATTCATTATAATTTCCACACCCTTTTTATCTGGTTTAAGTCATTTAAGTTCAGAAAGGAGTTTATTTTCTTTCATAAAAATAAACATTAGTATCTTTACATCTTTTTACTCAGACACCAGCAACCCATTCCAAACCTCCTGCAGCCCAAATTTGGGTCTCGACCCAGCAGTTGAGAATCGCCGCTTTAAAGAGACCTGAGCTAATACACAAAGGCATATTCTGCATACTCTAAACACCCATTGATCATTCTGCCTTGGGGAAATAACGCTGTCACGCAGACAGATAGACTAAAGTATTATTTATACATGTGTGTTTTTACCTCCTAATACAGCCCCTCCTGCCTCTGTCCCCTCTCCTCCAATCAGATTCAGCTTTGATGTCCACATGGTCTTAGGGAGCCCTGACAGTACATTAACCACAGCAGCATACACAGCCTCTCTCTCGCTCTGTGATTTACCACTGACACGAGAGCGGCTGCCTCTCCATTAATTTATAGATGAGGGAAATGGTTTAAAAACGTTTTCCCTAGAATATCACTCTGAATGGGAAAAAAACACTCTGCCTCAAGCAAAGAGAGAGAAAATCAATATCTTATTTTGTAGTCAAAACGTACAGGCAGGGCAGATTCTATACAATGTGATTTCAGGACTTCTTTATCCTTCTGATCATGCAAATTGGACTGTAATGGATTCAATTCCATTTGATGCTTCTCTCCTGGTAGCACATATACCTGTCCTCTCAGTAATTGGCAAATTACTTTGTTTTGGTACGTGCACAGTGCAATCACAACAAACACACAGGCAAAAAAAAAGTTGAATTCTACAGTGCTGGTTCCCTGATGCTATCCTCAGTTTTTGCATATTTCTCTGGCCATGCAGACTAAAATGAAAATAACATATTTTTCCAGTTAAACAGGCCAGGGAATGAGTGCAAGTTAAATAAACTGTGAAATAACCATCATCTGTTTGATCAAATCCATCAAGCACAATGCTTTTAATGCCTTCATTTCCTATGTTTCACATGCTTCACATGTCATCTGCTCAGCCGAGGGTAGTCTACCTGCACTGGAGACATGAGGAACATACTGTAGCAGTCTTCTGCCCTCTACTGATTGAATCATTTCCACTCCTTATTAAAACTGGGTAGAGTATCCCAGCAGTGCAGCACCACACATCTACTGAAAACAAGTGAATGCAAGGACCAGACCAACAGAAAAGCACCTCCTGAACCCAACAGACAAAATTAAAATATAGAACACATTACAATATGCAGAAATATTATAGTCAATACTTAAGCTTTTTTTTCTCTCTGTGCAATCAGTCACTCAGTCCTAGAAGTAGATAAATGACAAAATGATAACAGAGGTTGTGGGTGATTACCTCAACAATGGAGGTTAGCGTGAAAACATTGCTGTAGTGTTCCTGCTGTGAGATGTAACAGAAATGGGAGACATCTGGAATCTGGGACTTCATTAACATGCTATCTGCATATTTCATAGTTGGCAGGTTGAAAATGTCATGTTGTAAGTTTGAATATTACACTAAACATGCCATTTTAGTTTTGGGGGGAGTGGTTGCATTTGTGCAGGAACATTTGCAGGAGAGTTTGTAGTAGGCAAATGAAACATGTTTCAATACGTTGCATGCTAGGTGACTTTAGAATGCAAACCATATTGGATTTAATTGTTTCCTGTGTAAATCATAAGGTGAGAGAAAACAAATAGATGAAATTAGACAACATAGACAGATATTGTAGACAGACAGTATTCTCAAAAGGGTTCCGTTAGAACATTTAAAGTTGACACCTCATAGGCATAAGCACAGAGAGTTAGCAGCCTACAGAACATCACTTTCAATAGAGAAATCGTTCTCTGCAAGTTCCCTCATTCTTGGCACTTTCATCATTATCATCATCATCATCATCAGTTTGTGTGTCATTACCTTCTGATGGCCTAAATACTGTGGACGAGGATTGCTGATAGAGCCTCTAACCAACCTTTGGTGAAGCTGTCAATGCTGCGGAAAAATATGATTGCAAGTGGCAGAATAAAATAGTGCATCCCCACCATGCATTGGGAAACAGGTATTTGATGGATGACACTGTTTACCATCTGAGTTTAGAGTTCCAGAGAAAGAGAGGGAGAGAGAGAGGGGGAGAGAGAGAGAGAGAGAGAGAGCGAGAGAGAGAGAGAGAGAGGCAGAGAGAGAGAGAGAGAGAGGCAGAGAGAGAGAGAGAAAGAGAGAGAGGGGCAAGGCTATTGCAGATGATTATACTTTATTTCATGGAAACTTTTTTTTTTTAAATGTAAAGACAGTCATCCATCCTCTCTGGCTGTGCGGTGAAGCAGCTTACCTGCCTCCACAAAATTTGGCTGGACGTTATCCAATTACACACAAACACAAACGTACATACACATGCACGTACACATGCACGTACACACGCACGCACACACACTGAAACCGAAAGAAGGATGAGGTGTAGTATGACTGAACATACCAATTGGAGGCAAGGTTATTAAAGTCAACTTAAACTGAAACTAAAACGGAATCTTGGTAAACTGAAATAAAATACTTAACAAACCCATTTGAAAAACTAAAACTATACTGAAACTATTATCTTTGACTCCAAAACGAACTAAAATAAAATAAAAACCATCATGAGTTATGTTCAGGTTTAGTTTTTTGACAACTTTGCGCGAAAATGTAATTGTGTTTTCAATTTGGCGGGTAAATACTGCCAGGAGATGGCAATGTTTCAAATAGTTTCCGGTAATGTATCAATGTATCAATGTATCAATGCTCCAGCTTTAACACCAAAGACACTACAAACTAAGATATGAAGAAACTGCCTCTCCAATAGAAATCCTTCATCAAGCTTGTAGACGACGTCATGGCGACGTTAGCTAGCTAAGCTCATGCGCAGAAACACGTCATCGGGTCTAACAGTCGTCTTTCGCAGAGCTGTGCATGTGCAGGTCGTCAAATCAAAGGCACTGCTTTGATTTAAAGTTGATTTTCACAAAAATGTAAACGTGTCAGTTTGTTACTTTCATGAGGTGGTGAATAAGTAGACCAGGAGGTGGTGAATAAGGTGGTGAATAAGTAGACCAGGAGGTGGTGAATAAGTAGACCAGGAGGTGGTGAATAAGGTGGTGAATAAGTAGACCAGGAGATGGTGAATAAGGTGGTGAATAAGTAGACCAGGAGGTGGTGAATAAGGTGGTGAATAAGTAGACCAGGAGGTGGTGAATAAGTAGACCAGGAGGTGGTGAATAAGTAGACCAGGAGGTGGTGAATAAGTAGACCAGGAGGTGGTGAATAAGGTGGTGAATAAGTAGACCAGGAGGTGGTGAATAAGGAGGTGAATAAGTAGACCAGGAGGTGGTGAATAAGTAGACCAGGAGGTGGTGAATAAGGTGGTGAATAAGTAGACCAGGAGGTGGTGAATAAGGTGGTGAATAAGTAGACCAGGAGGTGGTGAATAAGTAGACCAGGAGGTGGTGAATAAGGTGGTGAATAAGTAGACCAGGAGGTGGTGAATAAGTAGACCAGGAGGTGGTGAATAAGGTGGTGAATAAGTAGACCAGGAGGTGGTGAATAAGGAGGTGAATAAGTAGACCAGGAGGTGGTGAATAAGTAGACCAGGAGGTGGTGAATAAGGTGGTGAATAAGTAGACCAGGAGGTGGTGAATAAGTAGACCAGGAGGTGGTGAATAAGGAGGAGAATAAGTAGACCAGGAGGTGGTGAATAAGTAGACCAGGAGGTGGTGAATAAGGTGGTGAATAAGTAGACCAGGAGGTGGTGAATAAGTAGACCAGGAGGTGGTGAATAAGGTGGTGAATAAGTAGACCAGGAGGTGGTGAATAAGTAGACCAGGAGGTGGTGAATAAGGTGGTGAATAAGTAGACCAGGAGGTGGTGAATAAGTAGACCAGGAGGTGGTGAATAAGGAGGAGAATAAGTAGACCAGGAGGTGGTGAATAAGTAGACCAGGAGGTGGTGAATAAGGTGGTGAATAAGTAGACCAGGAGGTGGTGAATAAGTAGACCAGGAGGTGGTGAATAAGGTGGTGAATAAGTAGACCAGGAGGTGGTGAATAAGTAGACCAGGAGGTGGTGAATAAGTAGACCAGGAGGTGGTGAATAAGGTGGTGAATAAGTAGACCAGGAGGTGGTGAATAAGTAGACCAGGAGGTGGTGAATAAGTAGACCAGGAGGTGGTGAATAAGTAGACCAGGAGGTGGTGAATAAGGTGGTGAATAAGTAGACCAGGAGGTGGTGAATAAGTAGACCAGGAGGTGGTGAATAAGGTGGTGAATAAGTAGACCAGGAGGTGGTGAATAAGTAGACCAGGAGGTGGTGAATAAGGTGGTGAATAAGTAGACCAGGAGGTGGTGAATAAGGTGGTGAATAAGTAGACCAGGAGGTGGTGAATATGGTGGTGAATAAGTAGACCAGGAGGTGGTGAATAAGTAGACCAGGAGGTGGTGAATAAGTAGACCAGGAGGTGGTGAATAAGGAGGTGAATAAGTAGACCAGGAGGTGGTGAATAAGGAGGTGAATAAGTAGACCAGGAGGTGGTGAATAAGGAGGTGAATAAGTAGACCAGGAGGTGGTGAATAAGTAGACCAGGAGGTGGTGAATAAGGAGGTGAATAAGTAGACCAGGAGGTGGTGAATAAGTAGACCAGGAGGTGGTGAATAAGGTGGTGAATAAGTAGACCAGGAGGTGGTGAATAAGTAGACCAGGAGGTGGTGAATAAGGAGGTGAATAAGTAGACCAGGAGGTGGTGAATAAGTAGACCAGGAGGTGGTGAATAAGGAGGAGAATAAGTAGACCAGGAGGTGGTGAATAAGTAGACCAGGAGGTGGTGAATAAGGTGGTGAATAAGTAGACCAGGAGGTGGTGAATAAGTAGACCAGGAGGTGGTGAATAAGGAGGAGAATAAGTAGACCAGGAGGTGGTGAATAAGTAGACCAGGAGGTGGTGAATAAGGAGGTGAATAAGTAGACCAGGAGGTGGTGAATAAGTAGACCAGGAGGTGGTGAATAAGGAGGTGAATAAGTAGACCAGGAGGTGGTGAATAAGTAGACCAGGAGGTGGTGAATAAGTAGACCAGGAGGTGGTGAATAAGGAGGTGAATAAGTAGACCAGGAGGTGGTGAATAAGTAGACCAGGAGGTGGTGAATAAGTAGACCAGGAGGTGGTGAATAAGTAGACCAGGAGGTGGTGAATAAGGAGGTGAATAAGTAGACCAGGAGGTGGTGAATAAGTAGACCAGGAGGTGGTGACTAAGGAGGTGAATAAGTAGACCAGGAGGTGGTGAATAAGGAGGTGAATAAGTAGACCAGAGCCAGGTTTTGTTCAAAAATTGTGAAGGTTTCTGTCTGTGTAAGTGGCCGTTCCCTCTCTCCCTTGGCCATCTTAGGTGACAGAGGGAATGCCCACTTACACAGAGACAATTTATTTCAAAGGTAAATGCCCTTTATGCAACATCTTCATTATCCATTATTTTTGGCGGACTTCCTTCCCAGACCTTGTGCTGACTATCTTACGATGCTCCAAGGTCTGGGATATCTGAGACTATATCACTATCACTAGCTATCACTAGCTAACAGGGAAAAAATCAGCTCGGTCGCTAACTTGATTCTTCTTACTTGTACTACTAAAGTTCAAAAGCTTTGGATTGGTGTAAACAGGTGCGAGATAGAGTTTCCATCATATTTTCAGCACTATTTATTTTAATCCAAGTCACATAGAAATTGACTTTATAATTTAAACCTAACCGATGATCTGACACAATGATGTTTCTGCTCTTCCAGTGGCAAGAAGTGACTTCCCCCCAAAAAACTATACAACACAAATGCTTTTTAAAAAAAAAATTTTTTTTTACCCCCTTTTCTCCCCAATTTCATGGTATCCAATTGTTAGTAGTTACTATCTTGTCTCATCGCTGCAACTCCCGTAAGGGCTCGGGAGAGACGAAGGTCGAAAGCCATGCATCCTCCGAAACACAACAACCCAACCAAGCCGCACTGCTTCTTAGCTTCTTAACACAGCGCGCATCCAACCCGGAAGCCAGGTTGCCTGGCGGAAGCCTGGCGACCTTGGTTAGCGTGCACTGCGCCCGGTCCGCCACAGGAGTCGCTAGTGCGCGATGAGACAAACACTACCGGCCAAACACTCCCTAACCCGGACGACGCTAGGTCAATTGTGCGTCGCCCCACAGACCTCCCGCTCGCGGCCGGCTGCGACAGAGGCTGGGTGCGAACCCAGAGTCTCTAGTCTCTAGCTAGCACTACGATGCAGTGCCCTAGACCATTGCGCCACCCGGAAGGCCTCACGCATGCTAAAAACAAAACTTGAAACAAACTAATATAACGAAACAGAAATATTTTTTTACAAATCAAACTATATAAAAACCAACAAATCGGGTCTGTAAACTAACTGAAACTAAACTGAAAACTCATAAAAGGAATAGAAACAAACACAAAATTATAATAACCTTGATTGAAAGTTATTGAGAAGGTGATTTACATTGATGTCATCATAGCTCTCTTAAAACAAGGCCTCACTTCTGGATTCTTCTTGCATGGGAGCATCTTGACTGAAAAGAGACAAAGGGTACATTTTAATTATCTCATACAGTGGAGACACACTGCAATAATGCGCAACCTGACATACACACACACACACACATCTCCCTGGCTTGGAGCCATATCCAGGAATATTATAGTTTATACATGTATTATTTTAGCTTTTTCCGCTGTGTTTATACCTCTGTAATCAAATAAAATTGGTGAATAAGGAGGTGAATAAATAAATAATAAAAAAGCAAATAAAATTTTATTTGATTTGTATCTGTGTCTCAGGGGGGTTGGGGTGGTAATCAGGGGTCATACTGTACGTGTGAACCCAGCCCCCACTAATAAGATCCTTGCAGTGAGACTGGGATTGACGCCGGCTTTGTAATGCATTGGCCTATTTGGTCGCAGTAATGTGCAATCTAAACTAGTGTCCAGTTTCATTGACTTGATTTTGCCATGTTCCTTGGCTACGACGATGTACACAGAGGGCAACGGCCATTAAAGAATAGAGGCATTTTGAAATGCTGTAATTTTTGTGTAGTACACAACTGAAGGACCAAGGAGCAGTTTTCTGTGGCTATATGACATCTTGCCATTATCATGCTATAGTGAACATGCAACTGCAGCACTGCTCTAAGGTCAAATGATTCAATTTGAGCAATTTAAGGAAGAATGAGGTCAAATGGAGGATAGAAAAAGTTAATAATGGGAGCGTGTCGTCTTTATAATGTGTGTCTTGAAAGCGCCGTAAGGACAATTCATGTGAAAGTAGGCTAGCCACAGCCAGAGCCCCAAGGGTTTCAGCATAACAGCATTAAGACAGAAATCACCTTTTTAACAAGTAGCTCTAATGAAGAGTAAGTGCAGTGCATGTGCTAGCTGTAATGAGTTGGGGATCAGGCCTGGGTAATGGATGTTTTGGGTAATTACTAATGAATCTGAATGAGCTATTGTGTTTCAATGACTGGCGTTTTATAATTATGTAGGAAGGCAAATGAACAATGGTGTATGAATAATAGACGTCTTATGTAACTGTAAAGTTCACAGTAGGCAGAAATATTTGCTAATCTATATGACCTATCCAATTAACTCAGGGTAAAGTGTACAGTAAGGCTGCGTGTTCATATCAGATCTTTTCACATCAGATCTTTTTCAGAGCTGATCTGATTGGTCAAAAGGCCAATTAGTGAAAAAATATATTCAATTCTAAGATTCTATCTCCCTAGGAATCTGTGCCACAGGTCTGGCAGTGGTAACGAAGCCCTTTTCTCTTCCTACTACATCTGACACTGCTCACTGCTCAGAGCCTGAAGGCGACTCCTTTGTTGTGAGCGGGTAGCTTTTATCAAAATGATGACTTCGGGTTTGCAGGACTTGTTTTCGCTCACTTTCTCAGATATTCCCTGAGACCATTTTATATTATATCATACCTGCACTGCTTTAAGCTGCTAGGAGATATTCTGGGATACTCTAAACATCCTTATACTATAGGTCGCTGATAGAAGACACAGCACAGGTATTCGATAGTGTTTGTGTGTGTGTGTGTGTGTGTGTGTGTGTGTGTGTGTGTGTGTGTGTGTTCATGTTTGTATGTGTGTCCTAATGTCAACAACAACAAATATCACACTAATTGCTCTCATATTGTTTGCGTTAATTATTTACTTTCCTAACAAGTGGAATATATTAACATGGAGCAGATTAATGTGCATTTTTTACATAGTGATAAATCACAGTTCTGATGGAACAGAACGGAAAGATGAACAAGACATATAGTCAAGGTTATAAATGTTACTAGAGCTGCTAAATGAATTGCTGCCATCTTGATGTTGCATTACGGTGGCTTTACTTTCTCCCACAATGACAAAGCACTTTTTACAGCCAGGGCTGTACTAACATGGAATCGACTGTGTCTGAGCAAGTGAGCGAGGCGATTGACTTTATTCGTTGTGATGAGACTAACAGATGGGGAAGATCCATTGCGCTCTCTCTCTAGGCTACCTTGGTGTGCAAGGTGGCCTAGCGGTTAAGAGCGTTGGGCCCGTAACCGAAAGCTCGCTGGTTAAAAAAGTCTGCCATTCTTCCATTGAGCAAGGAAGTTAACCGCCAACAACAACTGCTCCCAGAAGACACATTTCGGTTGAATGCATTCAGTTGTGCAACTGAATGGTATCCATCTTTCCCTTTCTCAATAGCAGCTATAACAGGACTAGATATGTGCTTGCCTTATAAATGCATTAGCTGCAGAGGGTGAAAAATTGTCTGGAAGTGAGTCTCAAAGCCCTTGTCTGGTGAAAACAGAGCTTTTATGCCCCTATAAGTGAGGCCATCATCTCTAATCTAGGTGCCACTAAAACAAAGGTAATCAGCCATGTGAATGTGTGCGTAGGCATGGCCATATCTCCACATGTACTCCGCAGAGGGAAAGGGAAAGTCAAGTGCCTCGAAAGCACAGCGTAAAGCATCAAAGTAATGACTCTTCAGCTGATGAGTATGTCAGTATGACATGTGGCTGGAAAATAGCGTTGATTTCGAAAATCTCTGATGCTTTTCCAGGAACTCAAATCAAATCCAATTTTATTGGTCACATGCACATGGTTAGCATATGTTAATGCGAGTGTAGCGAAATGCTTGTGCTTCTAGTTCTGATTGTCCAGTAATATTTAACAAGTAATCTAACAATTCCACAACATGTACCTAATACACACAAATCGAATGAGAATATGTACACATAAGTATATGGATGTGCGATGGCCGAGTGCCATAGGCAAGGTGCATATACATGTGATATGAGTAATGTAAGATATGTAGACACTATTAAAGTGGCATCATTTAAAGTGACTAGTGATCCATTTATTAAAGTGTCCAGTGATTGGGTCTCAAAGTAGGCAGCAGCCTCTCTGAGTTAGTGATTGCTGTTTAACAGTCTGATGGCCTTGAGATAGAAGCTGTTTTTCAGTCTCTCGGCCCCAGATTTGATTCACCTGTACTGACCTCACCTTCTGGATGGTAGCGGAGTGAACAGGCAGTGGCTCGGGTGGTTGTTGTCCTTGATGATCTTTATGGCCTTCCTGTGACATCGGGTGGTGTAGGAGTCATGGAGGGCAGGTAGTTTGCCACCGGTAATGCATTGTGCAGACCGCACCACCCTTTGGAGAGCCTTGTGGTTGAGGGTGGTGCAGTTGCCGTACCAGGCTGTGATACAGACCAAGAGGATGCTCTCGATTGTGCATCTGTAAAAGTTTGTCAGGGTTTTGGGTGACAAGCCAAATTTTCTCAGCCTCCTGAGGTTGAAGAGGCGCTGTTGCACCTTCTTCATCACTGTCTGGGTGGACCATTTCAGTTTGTCTGTGATGTGTACTCCCAGGAACTTAACACTTCCCACCTTCTCCACTGCTGTACCTTCGATGTGGATGGGGGGTGCTCCCTCTGCTGTTTCCTGAAGTCCACAATCATCTCCTTTGTTTTGTTGATGTTGAGAGAGTGGTTGTTTTCCTGACATCACACTCCGTGTGCACTCACCACCTCCCTGTAGGCTGTCTCGTCGTTGTTGGTGATCAGGCCCACTACTGTTGTGTCATCTGCAAACTTGATGATTGAGTTGGAGGCGTGCATGGACACGCAGTCGTGGGTGAACAAGGAGTACAGGAGAGTGCTGAGCACACACCCTTGTGGGGCCCCAGTGTTGAGGGTCAGCGAAGTAGAGATGTTGTTTCCTACCTTCACCACCTGGGGGTGGCGCATCAGGAAGTCCAGGACCCAGTTGCACAGGGCGGGGTTGTGACCCAGGGCCTCCAGCTTGATGATGCGCTTGGGGGGTGCTATGGTATTGAATGCTGAGCTGTAATCAATGAACAGCATTCTTACATAGGTATTTGTTTTGCCCAGATGAGATAGGGCAGTGTGCAGTGTGATGGCGATTGCAAAATCTGTGGACCTGTTGGGGCGGCATGCAAACTGAAGGGGGTCTAGGGTGGCAAATAAAAACGTTTTTATATTTCAGTAAGAACAGACAATCCTACCCCTCTAACAATACTGGGCTGCTTATTATTTGAAATTAATGTTGTTGTTATTCACTCATGCTGTCTGGAGTGACAGTCAAAGAGAGAGAGGGAGGGAGAGAGAGAGAGGAAGAAATTATTTTTCTTTGTTTGTTTTCTGGTGCTCTGATTTTACCTAGCTAAATCCCAGGGATTTTGGTCCAGAGACAAGAGAGAGTGTCAGCTGGTTGTCAGACCGTGGGATGGAGCCAAGGGATGAAAGGAAGGATATGAGGGACAAAGCTTTTTAAGGCACAGAAAGGGTCAACATAGATCAAAAATTCAAAGAACCCAATAGATTTGCTTGCTGAATTATGTATAGCTGTGCTATGATCACTTGCTATGTAGAGTCTTACCATACCTCATCACCTTAGTACTTCTGGTATATAGCTCAGACCTAACCTCAGTATGCAGGCAGTGTACTGTAGTACAGATACTGAGGTTCATATAACCACTTCACCATGCATTCTGCTGCTTTTGGGGGCCTTTTATCAGCAGAAGGCTAAGACAGATGGTCTAGATGGCGCCGACAGATATGGCAGCTCTTATTCTAGCTCCTAAGCAACTTTGCAGTATTTCGTTTTTTGTGTGTCATTTCTTACATTATTATCCCAGAACATTTTTGTGTTATTACATACAGTCGGAAATAACTTTTGGATATCAGAGCGACGGTAACTCACCAGCATTACGACCAGGAATACCACTTTGTTCATACCCCCCAAGGCAATTTAATTTATTCCGGGGAGAAGAGGATATTTGGAGTTGACTTCTAGTCCGACTCAGAGGGAGTGCACACCATCCACCTGTTCCGAGTATATTACTCGCTAATGTTCAGTCTCTGGACAATAAAGTAGACTAGCTCAGAGCGAGGATCTCCTTCCAAAGAGACATCAGGGATTGTAACATACTCTGTTTCACGGAAACATGACTCTCTCGGGATATACTGTCCCCGTCCTTACAGCCAGCTGGTTTCTCAGCACATCGCGCAGACAGGAATAAAGAACTCTCCGGGAAGAAGAAAGGCAGGGGTGTCTGTTTCATGATTAACTACTCATGGTGTGATTGTGATAACATACAGAAACTCTAGTCCTTTTGTTCACCCGACCTAGAATACCTCACAGTTAAATTCCGACCGTATTACCTCCCAAGATAATTATCTGTGGTTATAGTCACAGCCGTGTATATTCCCCCTCTGTCATGCGTAGGTGTAATAGGTGGCAGGGAAGTCAGGCGCAGGAGAGTCAAAAGGAGTGTAAAATGGAGTCTTTAATAAAGTCCACGGAGTATGCTCCATAACACTAAATGTACATAAACATGGGTACGAGGACCCGACGCACACCTATACAACAATCACACTACACTGACAAATAAAACAATCTCTGACAAAGACATGAGGGGAAACAGAGGGTTAAATACACAACAGGTAATGAATGGGATTGAAAACAGGTGTATGGGAAGACAAGACAAAACCAATGGAAAATGAAAAAAAAGGATCAATGATGGCTAGAAGACTGGTGACGTCGAACGCCGAGCACCGCCCGAACAAGGAGAGGCAACGACTTCGGCAGAAGTCGTGACAGTACCCCCCCCTGACGCGCGGCTCCAGCTGCGCGTCGACACCGGCCTCGGGGACGACCCGGAAGGCGAGGTGCAGGGCGATCCGGATGGAGACGGTGGAATTCTGATAACATTGAAGGATCTAACACGTCCTCCACCGGAACCCAGCATCTCTCCTCCGGCCCGTACCCCTCCCAGTCCACGAGGTACTGAAGGCCCCTCGCCCGACGTCTCGAATCCAAAATGGATCGAACAGAGTACGCCGGAACCCCCTCGATGTCTAGAGGAGGCGGAGGAACATTACGCACTTCAGCCTCCTGGAGCGGGCCAGCCACCATCGGCCTGAGGAGAGACACGTGGAACGAGGGGTTAATACGGTAATGAGTGGGTAGTTGTAACCTATAACATACCTCGTTCACTCTCCTCAGGACTTTAAACGGCCCCACAAACCGCGGACCCAGCTTCCGGCAGAGAAGGCGAAGGGGCAGGTTTCGGGTCGAGAGCCAGACCCTGTCCCCTGGTGCGAACACTGGGGCCTCACTGCGGCGACGGTCTGCGCCAATTTTCTGGCGCCTTATGGCACGCTGAAGGTGGACGTGGGCTGCCTCCCAGGTCTCCTCAGCGTGCCGAAACCAAATGTCCACCGCAGGGGCCTCGGTCTGGCTCTGATGCCAAGGAGCCAGAACCGGCTGATACCCTAATACACATTGAAAGGGAGTAAGGTTAGTGGAGGAGTGACGTAGCGAGTTCTGAGCCATCTCTGCCCAGGGCACGAACTTCGCCCACTCCCCCGGCCGATCCTGGCAATAAGACCGCAGAAACCTACCCACATCCTGGTTAACTCTCTCCACCTGCCCATTACTCTCGGGGTGAAAACCTGAGGGAAGACTAACCGAGATCCCCAGACGCTCCATGAACGCCTTCCAGACCCTTGATGTGAACTGGGGACCCCGATCAGACACTATATCCTCAGGCACCCCATAGTGCCGGAAAACGTGTGTAAACAGGGCCTCTGCAGTTTGTAAGGCCGTAGGGAGACCGGGCAAAGGGAGGAGACGACAGGACTTAGAAAACCGATCCACAACGACCAGGATCGTGGTGTAACCCTGTGAAGGTGGAAGATCGGTCAAAAAATCCACCGACAGGTGTGACCACGGCCGTTGAGGAACGGGTAGAGGTTGTAGCTTACCTCTGGGCAGGTGTCTAGGAGCCTTGCACTGGGCGCACACCGAGCAGGAAGAAACATAAATCCTCACGTCCTTAGCTAAAGTGGGCCACCAGTATCTCCCGTCAAGACAGCGCATCGTCCGACCTATCCCAGGATGACCAGAGGAGGGTGACTTGTGAGCCCAATATATCAATCGGTCGCGGACAGCAGACGGAACGTACAGACGACCAGCTGGACACTCAGGGGGAGAAGGCTCTGCACGTGACGCCCGCTCAATGTCCGCGTCCAGCTCCCACACTACTGGCGCCACCAAACACGAAGCTGGGAGTATGGGAGTGGGATCCATGGACCGCTCCTCTGTGTCATACAGCCGAGACAATGCGTCTGCCTTAACGTTCTGGGAGCCTGGTCTGTAAGAAAGAGTAAACACAAAACGAGTGAAAAACATGGCCCACCTTGCCTGGCGAGGATTCAATCTCTTTGCCTGCCGGATATACTCCAGATTGCGGTGGTCAGTCCAGATGAGAAAAGGGTGTTTAGCCCCCTCAAGCCAATGCCTCCACACCTTCAAAGCTTCTACGACAGCTAACAGCTCCCGGTTCCCCACATCATAGTTTCGCTCCGCCGGGCTGAGCTTCTTAGAAAAGAAAGCACAGGGGCGAAGCTTCAGTGGCGTACCCGAACGCTGAGAGAGCACTGCTCCTATCCCAGCTTCGGATGCGTCCACCTCCACTATGAATGGCAAAGAGGGATCCGGATGAGCCAGCACAGGCGCCGAAGTAAACAGAGTCTTCAGGTGCTCAAAAGCCCTGTTCGCCTCAGCCGACCACCGCAAGCGCACCGGGCCCCCCTTTAGCAGTGAGGTAATGGGAGCTGCCACCTGACCAAAACCCCGGATAAACCTCCGGTAGTAATTGGAAAACCCCAAAAAACGCTGCAACTCCTTTACCGTGGTTGGAGTCGGCCAATTACGCACGGCTGTAATGCGGTCGCTCTCCATCTCGACTCCTGAAGTGGAAATCCGATGCCCTAGGAAGGAGATGGATTGTTGGAAAAACAAGCATTTCTCAGACTTGACATATAGATCATGCTCCAACAGGCGACCAAGCACCCTGCGCACCAGGGACACATGCTCGGCGCGTGTTGCAGAGTATATCAGAATATCATCGATATATACCACTACACCCTGCCCGTGCAGGTCCCTGAAGATCTCATCTACAAATGATTGGAAAACTGATGGAGCATTCATCAACCCATATGGCATGACCAGGTACTCATAATGACCTGAGGTGGTGCTAAATGCCGTCTTCCACTCATCACCCTTATTAATACGCACCAGATTGTACGCACTCCTGAGATCCAATTTTGTGAAAAAACGTGCCCCGTGCATTAACTCAATAATCGTATTGATCAGAGGTAGCGGGTAACTATATTTCACTGTGATTTTATTAAGACCTCGATAATCAACGCACGGGCGTAAACCGCCATCCTTTTTTTCACAAAAAAGAAACTTGAAGAGACGGGTGAAATGGATGGCTGAATGAACCCCTGATGCAGGGATTCAGAGATATATGTCTCCATAGCCTCCGTCTCCGCTTGCGACAGGGGATACACGTGACTCTTGGGATATGCAGCGTCTACCAGGAGATCTATCGCACAATCCCCCAATCGATGGGGTGGTAATTGAGTCGCCTTCTTTTTACAGAAGGCGAGAGCCAAATCGGCATATTCGGGGGGAATGCGCACGGTGGAGACCTGGTCTGGACTTTCCACCGTAGTAGCACCAACGGAAACCCCTAAACACCTACCTGAGCATTCTCGCGACCACCCTGTGAGAGCCCTCTGTGGCCAAGAAACAGTGGGGTTATGACAAACTAACCAGGGTAGGCCTAGCACCACAGAATACGCAGGAGAATCAATAAGGAAAAGACTAATCTTCTCCTTGTGACCCTCCTGCGTTATCATACACAAAGGTGCGGTTACCTCCCTGATAAACCCTGACCCTAATGGTCGACTATCTAAGGCATGAATAGGGAAAGGCATATCCACAGGAACAATAGGGATCCCTAAACTATGAGCTAGACTTTTATTAATGAAATTCCCAGCCGCACCCGAATCTACTAGCGCCTTATACTGGGAATGCAGTGAAAAATCAGGAAAAGAGACAGAGACAAACATTAGTGCAGCAGAGGGCTCTGGATGAGAATGGTGCCTACTCACCTGGGGTGACGCCAGAATGCCCTGCCTGCCCTCTCTATTCCCAGAGGAACCAACCCGGCACCGACCAGCAGTGTGCTCTCTGCGACCTTGAATGGTGCTCGAGAGGGAACCCCCTCCGGTCTCCCTGCGCACCATCCCTCCCAATTCCATAGGTTCGGGAGAGAGGGTGCGGGAGGATGGAACAACCAGACCCCGATCTAGACGTCCACGAGTAGCCAGCATGTTGTCCAGCCTGATGGACATGTCCACCAGCTGGTCGAAGGTGAGGGTGGTGTCTCTACAGGCCAGCTCCCGACGGACGTCCTCGCGTAGACTACAACGGTAATGGTCGATCAGGGCCCTGTCGCTCCATCCAGCGCCGGCAGCCAAGGTCCTAAACTCCAAAGCAAAATCCTGTGCACTCCTCGTCTCCTGCCTCAGATGATAGAGAAGCTCACCCGCTGCTTTGCCTTCAGGTGGGTGATCGAATACTATCCGGAATTGGCGGGTGAACTCCTCAAAATGGTCCAGCGCCGCATCCTCCCTACTACACACAGCGCTGGCCCATTCCAGGGCTTTCCCGGTGAGGCATGAGACGAGGGCGTAACTCTTCTCACGGTCAGATGGTACTGGGGAGGCCGTGGCTAGATACAAGTTCAGTTTAAGGAGGAAACCCTGGCAGCCGGCAGTATCTCCGTTGTATCCCGTAGGTAGGGATAAATGGATCCTCGATTCCGGAGAGGAAAAATCGTTCACGGGAGATTCCGGTTGTGGTGGTGGTGGCGCTGGAGAAACTCCCTGTCTCTCCCAGCGATCCATTTTCATGACAATGTGATCCATGAAGGAGCTGATAACGTCAAGCTCCCTAGCTTGTTCCTGAACGCGTTCCTCCAGCTCCATGGGCATAGTGTCCTCTCCTGCTGACTTCATATATTTGTCAGAGATTCTGTCATGCGTAGGTGTAATAGGTGGCAGGGAAGTCAGGCGCAGGAGAGTCAAAAGGAGTGTAAAATGGAGTCTTTAATAAAGTCCACGGAGTATGCTCCATAACACTAAATGTACATAAACATGGGTACGAGGACCCGACGCACACCTATACAACAATCACACTACACTGACAAATAAAACAATCTCTGACAAAGACATGAGGGGAAACAGAGGGTTAAATACACAACAGGTAATGAATGGGATTGAAAACAGGTGTATGGGAAGACAAGACAAAACCAATGGAAAATGAAAAAAAAGGATCAATGATGGCTAGAAGACCGGTGACGTCGAACGCCGAGCACCGCCCGAACAAGGAGAGGCAACGACTTCGGCAGAAGTCGTGACACCCTCAAGACGATTTCACGATGGCCCTCAAAGAACTACACTGGATTTTATGCAAACTGGAAATCACATATCCTGAGGCCACATTTATTGTTGCTAGAGATTTTAACAAAACAAATTTTTTCAAAAAACGCTACCCGAAGATCTACCAAAACATTGAACCACTGCTACTCAACTTTTCAAAATGCCTACTTCCCCGCCCTCCCGTCGGCAAATCTGATCACGACTCTATTTTGCTCCTCCCTTCCTATAGGCAAAAACTCTAACAGGAAGTACCCGTGCTAATGTCTATTCAATGCTGGTCTGACCAATCAGAATTAGTTATTCAAGATTGTTTTGATCATGCGGATATGTTCTGGGTGCCTCTGAGAATAACATTGACGAATACACGGATACGGGGACTGAGTTCATAAGGAAGTGTATAGGAGATGTTGTACCCACTGTGACTTTTAAAACCGACCCAAACTAGAAACTGTGGATAGATGGCAGCATTTGCGCAAAACTGAAAGCTCGAACCAACGCATTTAACCATGGCAAGGTGACTGGGAATATGGCAGAATACAAACAGTGTAGTTATTCCCTTTGTAAGGCAATCAAACAGGCAAAATGTCAGTACAGCGAAAAAGTGGAGTTGCAATTCAACGGTTCAGACATGAGACATATGACGCAGGGTCTACAGACAATCACGGACTACAAAGGGAAAACCAGCCACGTCGCGGACACTGACGTCTTGCTTCTGGACAAGCTAAACACCTTCTTTGCCCGCTTTGAGGATAACACAGTGCCACCGATGCGGCCCGCTACCAAGGACTGTGGGCTCTCCTTCTATGTTGCCGAAGTGAATAAGACATTTAAGCGTGTTAACCTTTGCAAGGCTGCCCAGGCGGCATCCCTAGCTGCATCTTCAGAGCATACGCAGACCAGCTGGCTGGAGTGTTTATGGACATATTCAATCTTTCCCTATCCCAGTCTGCTTTCCCCACTTGCTTCAGGATGTTCACCGTTGTTCCTGTACCCAAGAAAGCAAAGGTAACTGAACTAAATGAATATAGGCCCATATCACTCACTTCTGTCATCATGAAGTGCTTTGAGAGGCTCGTTAAGGATCATATCACTTTACCTGACACCTTAGACCCACTTAAATTTGCTTACTGCCCCAATAGATCCACAGACGATTCAATCGCCTTCACACTGCACACTGCCCTATCCCATCTGGACAAGAGGAATACCTACTGTATGTAGGAATGCTGTTCATTGACTATTGTTCAGCATTCAACACCATAGTACCTTCCAAGCTCATCTTTAAGCTCTGGGCCCTGGGTCTGAAACCCGCTCTGTGCAACTGGGTCCTGGACTTCCTGACGGGCTGCCCCCAGGTGGTGAAGGTAGGAAACAGCACCTCCACATCGCTGATCCTCAACACAGGGGCCCCACAAGGGTGCATGCTCAGCCCCCTCCTGTACTCACTGTTCACCCATGACTGCGTGGCCACGCACGCCTCCAACTCAATCATCAAGTTTACAAACGACACAACAGCAGTGGGCCTAATTACCAACAATGACGAGACAGCCTACAGGGAGGAGGCATCGACAGAACCACAGTGGAAAAGGTGGAAAGCTTCAAGTTCCTTGGTGTACACATCACTGACGATCTGAAATGGTCCACCCAAACAGACAGTGTGGTGAAGAATGTGCAACAGCGCTTAGCCACTAAAACCCTCACAAACCTTTACAGATGCACAATTGAGAGCATCCTGTCAAGCTGTATCACCGTCTGGTACGGCAACTGCGCCCCCCACAACCGCAGGGCTCACCAGAGGGTGGTGCAGTCTGCCCAACGCATCACCGGGGGCAAACTACCTGCCGTCCATGACACCTACAGCAACCGATGACACAGGGAAGCCAAAAAGATCATCAAGGACATCAACCACCCAAGCCACGGCCTGTTCACCCTGCTATCATTCAGAAGGTAAGGTCAGTACAGGTGCATCAAAGCTGGGAGCGAGAGACTGAAAAGCAGCTTCTATCTCAAGGCCATCAAACTGTTATATAGCCATCACTAGCCAGCTTCCACCCAGTTATGCAACCCTGCACGTTTGATGCTGCTGCCCTATATGCATAGACTTGGAATCACTAGCCACTTTAATAATGGAACACTAATCACTTTAATAATGTCTATATACTGCTTTACTCATATCATATGTAAACTCAGACAAAAAAAGAAATGTCCCCTTTTCAGGATCCTGTCTTTCAAAGATAATTCGTAAAAATACAAATAACTTCACAGATCTTCATTGTAAAGGGTTTAAACACTGTTTCCCATGCTTGTTCAATTAACCATAAGCAACTAATGAGCATGCACCTGTGGAACGGTCATTCAGACATTAACAGCTTGGTAGGCAATTATGGTCACAGTTATGAAAATTGAAGAAAGTAAAGAGGCCTTTCTACTGGCTCTGAAAAACACCTCAAGAAAGATGCCCAGGGTCCCTGCTCATCTGCGTGAACGTGCCTTAGGCATTCTGCAAGGAGGCATGAGGACTGCAGATGTGGCCAGGGCAATAAATTGCAATGTCCGTACTTTGACAGCGCTACAGGGAGACAGAACAGACAGCTGGTCGTCCTCGCAGTGGCAGACCACGTGTAACAACACCTGCACAGGATCGGTACATCCGAACATCACACCTGCGGGACAGGTACAGGATGCAATAACAACTGCCCGAGTTACACCAGGAACGCACAATCCCTCCATCAGTGCTCAGACTGTCCACAATAGGCTGAGAGAGGCTGGACTGAGGGCTTGTAGGCCTGTTGTAAGGCAGGTCCTCCCCAGCCATCACCGGCAACAACGTCGCCTATGGGCACAAACCCACCGTCGCTGGACCAGACAGGACTGGCAAAAAGTGCTCTTCACTGATGAGTCGCAGTTTTGTCTCACCAGGGGTGATGGTTGGACTCGTATTTATTGTCAAAGGAATGAGCGTTACACCGAGGCCTGTACTCTGGAGCGGAATCGATTTGGAGGTGGAGGGTCCGTCATGATCTGGGGCGGTGTGTCACAGCATCATCGGACTGAGTTTGTTGTCATTGCAGGCAATCTCAACGCTGTGCGCTACAGGGAAGACATCCTCCTCCCTCATGTGGTACCCTTCCTGCAGGCTCATCCTGACATGACCCTTCAGCATGACAATGCCACCAGCCATACTGCTCGTTCTGTGCGTGATTTCCTGCAAGACAGGAATCTCAGTGTTTTGCCATGGCCAGCGAAGAACCCGGAACTCAATCCCGTTGAACACGTCTGGGACCTGTTGGATCGGAGGGTGAGGGCTAAAGCCATTCTCCCCAGAAAGAGTGGGGTATCTGTGTATCTCACAGCAAGAACTGGCAAATCTGGTGCAGTCCATGAGGAGGAGATGCACTGCAGTACTCAATCCAGCTGGTGGCCACACCAGATACTGACTGCAACTTTTGATTTTGACCCCCCTTTGTACAGAGACACATTATTCAATTTCTGTTAGTCACATGTCTGTGGAACTTGTTCAGTTTATGTCTCAGTTGTTGAATCTTGTTATGTTCATATAAATATTTACACATGTTAAGTTTGCTGAAAATAAAAGCAGTTGACAGTGAGAGGAGGTTTCTTTTTTTGTTGAGTTTATATACTGTATTCTATTCTATTGTATTTTAGTCAATGCCACTCCGGCATTGCTCAATCTAATATTTATATATTTCTTAATTCCATCCTTTTACTTTTAGATTTGTGTGTATTGTTGTGAATTTTTTAGATACTACTGTACTGTTGGAGCAAGCATTTTGCTACACACACACAATAACATCTGCTAAATATGTGTATGGGACCAATAACATTTTATTTGAAGATTTGATTTGATTTTAGCTCAACTTGAGATCAGAGTTAACCTTAGCATAGCCTGCAGTGCCTACAGCTGATGATAAACAGCCAACAGTAGCTAATGTAATTGTTTTGTTGTGGTCTGAGTAGCTGAGTGTAATTGTAGTGCACAGCTTTGGCTCAAAGCTAACAGCTATGTCACATGAAGCCATAGTTGAGGGTTAACCTAACTACAGCGTACAGCTTTAGCCTCTAGCTCAGAGAAAACTTTAACTGAAGCATTTTGCTTACTCTTGCAGACTCATCCATTTACGCAGAATTTTAACAGACAGGACCTCGATGCACAATAGGACCCGTTAAGCATTGGTGATGGGCTAAGGGGAGAAAACAGTCAGGTTGCTGCAATGAAAGCAGGGATTTATGTAGCTTGACACCACCAGAGAATCCTTACTCTTGAGTTAGGCCTACCGCTGTTGGCTATGATAGAGGCTGAAGGCCCATCCTTAAACATCCCTCTAAACAATCATCCTCAGATCGCAGTCTGGAGTTCAATGGCCTCCAAAACAGAGTCAAAGGTTGCAGGGCCTTTAAAATGTTATGAAAGTTAAACTGTACGAAGCAACTGAAACTCATCCATAACTCACAGTTATGCTGTGTATTCATTTGTCTTCTCACCCCAGAGAATGACACAGGGACAAAAGTATTAGTTGTTGATTAAAAACAAGACAAAGGTCAAAAAAATTCTCAACTTGAGCACAGGTAGGGCCTAAATGTCACGGGCTCACGCCCATTTTCCTTTGGAAATGCTGCCAATACATTCCCGTATTGTTATCTTGCCAAGTCACATGTAATTCAAGTTAGGTGTCCTAGACAGAGCGTGCCTTTCTCATGCAGTACTTTGGGATAATCCATCCTGAAATGTTAATGCTATGCATTATACTATTACCATTATGTTTGTTTTTCTGTCAAATAAATGTTTATCCTTTTGAAGTATCATTTTGTTTCATATGAGGATCCACCTGTCGTTGGTACTGGTCGCGTTCCATGAAGACTACATTGCAAATGTTCTATTGCGTCAACCAATGGATGCATGCCATGTCATCGACTGTTCTCTAAAACCCAACTAACTAGGCTACCTGAAAATGGTCCGTCAATGTTATTCTTAATAAACAGGAAACATAAATCATAGGAATAAAAATAAATAAAAGTGCAGCTGGAGATTGGAATATTGAAACAATGTTGCAAATGTCAGAGGACAGACAGCAAGGTTTACACAAATATCTGCTGTTGAAAATGAAATGTTAGCCTAAAAGAAATATGAGATAATGTCTAGTAGTTGCTTTTTATAGTGGAGATCAAATGTATAAATTGCTTTGCTGGGCTGATGAGACAGTGGATTGTGCAGTCAGATAGGAACAGAGTAAATAGGCATTTTAATATCATAGATTTAGCTGGTGGTAACTTGTGGAATAGACACCGAATGGAATGCGGTTTTAACCAATCAGCATTCAGGATTAGACCCACCATGGTATAACGAAGGGTAAATCAATACAATCCAGAGCCACATTATTTAGGACTAATACTGATGAGTTAAATTGAAGAGGAACCAGATGAGACTGACCTCCTCCACCAGTGGAAATTGAATAGATGTATACAAAATGAACATGGAACTCATTTCAGAGACACTTCAAATATCTATAAAATACCAATAATTATCAAATTACCCTACTGATAATTTAACATCCTCTTAGAGGGCCTGATAGCACCTTTAGTCAGTCTCTCATTTATTTTTAGTCACACCATTGAGCCGCTGTAATCCAGGCTGGACACAGCGGTAGCCGTCCATACTTCCATTACCATAAAGGCAGACATTGCTTTGACTGAGAGAGAGAGAGGCTCCTGCAGAATCCAACGATTTACCTCCGATTTTAAAGCTTTCCGCTCTCCTCAGTCAGCCATGCCGAAGCCCATGTCCTTGGTGACATGTTTGATGGCTGTAGTTTTTTTCTCTCTCTCTCTCTTTTTCTTTTTTAGCCTGACAGCTTGTTTTTTTATGTAGATGAATGCATTTCATAGAGGAAATAAATAGCTGCCAGGCTTCATAGCGCTCACATTAGCTTCTATAGGCCCATTCAGAGAGAGAAGCTCCATCTATAGCTGTCCTCTTCTACTTCTCCCAAACCATTAATGGTTGCAGCTTGATTTATGCCAGCAGCCAGGGATAATTAAAAACGACATGTTAGGCTATATGAATTACTACATGGATAAATGATCACACAGCTTTTTATACAGTATTGATTGCACCATGCTTTGACCACATTAATCTCAACACAATATGATAATCAGTCTTTGTGGATAAGGGGTGACCATTAATCATCTTTTAAAGTTATGTGCATTGTGTAAAATGATTGTGTGCTTGTGTGTGTGCACTTGAGATAGAAAGGGAAAGGTGGCACCAGTATGAGTCATTAGTGGCTCTTGTAGAGTCATTTCACATGCTCCAGTGGACCCTGAAAACCTGATCAGTAACACACACACAGGCAGTCAGATATGAGGGGACACTAGTCTGTTAATGAGCAACTGTAATGATACCAGATATAGCAAGGCTTTTCTGATCTGGTCCTGAAGGTCCCTGAGTTTAGCAGCAGATGGTCTCTCCAAGCCTCAACACTCTCTAGGGATGTGTATGTGATTACTGTGCTGCAGCTTATCACCTCAACCACAGTCAATACCTACTGTACTATCAATCCATCAATCAGAGAGAAAAGACAGACATATCATGTCGTGAACTCTGGCCCTAACCCGTATGTGTGTGCAGGTATGCCGGTATGCGTGTGTGTGTGTGTGTGTGTGAGTGTCTGGCAGTGGGGTGGGAGGGAGGTGAGATGTGACTCATCCCATTCCCATGACACAAACATTCCCATGACACACACACACACCATACACACACACAATCTTACTCTCCATAAATAAATCAGTATAACGACTAGACGAGCTGTTTTATTTTTAACACACCATCCTTATTTGCTACTCACACACACACACACACAAGTGGAGGCTGGTGACTTGAATAAAGACCCACGATATAGGTGCGGAACACACAGAGATAACAAAATGTATTTTAAAAAATCGTCAAAGACTAATTATTTTAATCTAAAGCATTTAATAAAGACCTTTATAGTACAATATTGTGGGGAATGGGAACATACACATTGTTGGAAAGGGCTCAGTACAATAGGTGTAGACCTTACAGGTAAATGCTTACTTACAAGCCCTTCACCAAAAATTCAGTTTTAAGAAGAAAAAAACAAGTGTTAAGAAAGTATTTACTAAATAAACTGAAGTAAAAAATAAAAAATAAAAATAAAAAAAAATCTGAAAAATAACAAATAATTAAGGAACAACAATAAAATAACAGTAGCGAGACTTTATACAGGGGGCACCGGTACAGAGTCAATGTGTGGGGGCATCGGTTAGTCTGTATGTTAAACTAACTAGGAAAACTCTGGACGTATGACTGATTCATTGTTGTAAAAATGTTTTATATGGGCTATGATGGGACCAGTTTTTCATAATCAGGTCACATGGTTTTAAAAACCTGGCCCTGGGGGGGATGATAACCCTGTCAAACTGCAGCTACGTTATATTTGTTCATATAAATTACATTTAGACTAGATTAGGAGTGGGATTTCCTCTACCCAGACACATAGACAACAACTGATAGACAATAGAACTCACAGGGCTGAGCTTGCTTTATGCATGTTTGCATCATGCAGGCCTATGCAACATTTAAATCACATCTGTCATCACTATTATGTTGATTGATTAATTCCAGTTAATAATTTTGGATTAAAAACGTATCGGCAGCCTAGCCAGCCCAAATTTGAATATAAACTAAATTTGATCACATTTTCTCCTGACACACCAATGGACTATAAATACATAACGCTACCAATTAGTTACCCTGACCGGGCGCATAGGCTGAATGCAGCTGCTCTTATTAGTAGCCTACAGTTGATCAGAATGAAGAATAGTCTCGTTTTGATCCCATACAACATGTCAGATTTCTGACATGCTGCATGGGATGTTTAGGTGTAGCCTAGGCTGCTGCAACATTTATGTAATGAGTTTCTGTCCGGGGTGATTGTGTTATCATCTTTGCTTAATAAGTCCCTGGAGGAAAATAGAAAGCTTACTTGAGCTAACATGAAAAAATGTGGTGTGTCGACCTCTCTCTATAATCTAACTTTTAATGGATGAGGCGATGGAAGCCATCAACTAATTTAGAATTGTTTTCAACATCCCAGAAAAGACAGTCGAAAGCTCGATAGGTTCAGCAAGAAAAGCATCGTACCGTGCAATTACTTCTGCAAGCTCCTTATAGTTGCTCTTGTTGGCTGAACTTTCCCTCTCGTCGTGTCCTCTTAAAGAAAATTCTTGCATACCCAAAAACGCAGTGGTGTTGATAAGAAGCTTGAGAACATACAGTTGAAGTCGGAGGTTTACATACACCTTGGTCAAATACATTTAAACTAAATGTTTCACAATTCCTGACATTTAATCCTAGTAAAAATTCCCTGTCTTAGGTCAGTTAGGATCACACTTTATTTTAAGAATGTGAAATGTCAGAATAATAGTTGAGAGAATAATTTATTTCAGCTTTTATTTCTTTCATCACATTCCCAGTGGGTCAGAAGTTTACATACACTAAATTAGTATTTGGTAGCATTGCCTATAAATTATTTAACTTGGGACAAACGTTTCGGGTAGCCTTCCACAAGCTTCCCACAATAAGTTGGGTGAATTTAGGCCCATTCCTCCTGACAGAGCTGGTGTAACTGAGTCAGGTTTGTAGGCCTCCTTGCCCGCACACACTTTTTCTGTTCTGCCCACAAATGTTCTATAGGATTGAGATAAGGGCTTTGTGATGGCCACTCCAATACCTTGACTTTGTTGTCCTTAAGTCATTTTGCCACAACTTTGGAAGTATGCCTTGGGACATTGTCCATTTGGAAGACCCATTTGCGACTTCCTGATTGATGTCTTGAGATGTTGCTTCAATATATGCACATAATTTTCCTCCCTCGTGATGCCATCTATTTTGTGAAGTGCACCAGTCCTTCCTGCACCGAAGCACCCCCGCTACATGATGCTGCCACCCCCGTGCTTCACAGTTGGGATGGTGTTCTTTGGCTTGCAAGTCTCCCCCTTTTTCCACCAAACATAACAATGGTCATTATGACCAAACAGTTCTATTTTTGTTTCATTAGACCAGAGGAAATTTCTACAAAAGGTACGATCTTTGTTCCCATGTGCAGTTGCAAACCATAGTCTGGCTTTTTTATGGCGGTTTTGGAGCAGTTGCTTCTTCCTTGCTGAGCGGCCTTTCAGGTTATGTCGATACAGGACTCGTTTTAATATGAATATAGATACTTTTGTACTTGTTTCCTCCAGCATCTTCACATCTGTTTCCTCCAGCATCTGCTGTTGTTCTGGGATTGGTTTGCACTTTTCGCACCAAAGTATGTTCATCTCTAGGAGACAGAATGTGTCTCGTCCTGAGCGGTAAGATAGCTGTGTGGTCCCATGGTGTTTATACTTGCGTACTATTGTTTGTACAGATGAACGTGGTACCTTCAGGCATTTGGAAATTGCTCCCAAGGTTGAACCAGACTTGTGGAGGTCTACAATTGTTTTTCTGAGGTCTTAGCTGATTTTTATTTTCCCATGATGTCAAGCAAAGAGGCACTGAGTTTGAAGGTAGGCCTTGAAATACATCCACAGGTACACCTCCAATTGACTCAAATGATGTCATTTCTTCTAAAGCTTCTAAAGCAATGACATCATTTTCAGGAATTTTCCAAGCTGTTTAAAGGCACAGTCAACTTAGTGTATGTAAACTTCTGACCCACTGGAATTGTGATACAGTGAATTATAAGTGAAATAATCTGTCTGTAAACAACTGTTGGAAAAATTACTTGTGTCATGCACAAATTAGATGTCCTAACCGACTTGCCAAAACTATAGTTTGTTAACAAGAATTTTGTGGAGTGGTTGAAAAGCGAGTTAATGACTGCAACCTAAGTGCATGTAAACTTCCGACTTCAACTGTACCTGTTCTTCAGGTCACTATATCCACGTTTCGACCAAGGATCGACTTTCCAAAAAGCAGGCAAGGCCATTAAAACAGGTGGCTTGACGATAGGCTGCCTGTTAACCATATATACTATTGATATCAGTTGGTATTGAACGCCCTCACCTTTATCCTTCTTCATGAAACTGATCTCAGGCAGAGGTCGACCCTTGCTTTTAATTCACACTTTTTCCGTGTACCGCAGAGAATGGGGGTTCTTCCACAACGTTTTTTGGCAGCGGCCATTCTGGCGGAGAAAACTGCACACTCGCCCTGGTAGCTAGCTAGCTTCTGAAGTTAGCAAGGCAAATTTAAATAAATTACGTCTGGCTGAAGGACTGGACCAAGGTGCAGCATGGTAAGCATACATTTTAACTTCATTTAAAAATGACGCCGACAAAACGAAGAACAAAAAAAACAACCGTGACGCTTTGGGCTATGTGCCCTGAACAACTACAAAGTTAACTTCCCACAAAACAGGTGGGGGAAAAGGGTACCTAAGTATGGTTCTCAATCAGAGACAACGATAGACAGCTGCCTCTGATTGAGAACCACACCCGGCCAAACACATAGAAATAGAAAATCATAGATCATAGAACATAGACTGCCCACCCAAATCACACCCTGACCAAACCAAAATAGAGACATAAAACGCTCTCTACGGTCAGGGCGTGACACGTCCTAGGTTTTGTATTGAAGTCAATGTAGCTAGAGGAGGACGGAAGCTAGCTGTCCTTCAGCTACACCATGGTGCTACCCCAGACATTGCTGTTGAAGTTACTGTGGACCTTCATTGCAAAACAGTGTATTTTAATCAATTATTTGGTGACATATGTATATTTAGTATAGTGTTATCTAAAAGGATAACATTTTTAATGTTTCACTATACATTTCACCGAGGAGGATTTCACTGTCTTCCCCTTCCTCCTCTGAGGAGACTTCACTGACACACATGTTCTCACTCCTCAAAACTAATTCAATATAATGACTAGACAAGAGCTGTTATATTTTCAACACACCAGCCTTATTTGCTACTCACGCATGTGCGGACTCTCATTCACACACACACACACACACACACACACACACACACACACACACACACACACACACACACACACACACACACACACACACACACACACACACACACACACACACACACACTTGAAAAACACTTGCAAGTTGCAGCCAAGAACCCACATGTAGACAAATGACAGAGAAAGACAGATCACCTGCAGACAGAGTTAGAACATCTTAGTCATATTTCTATTAGTATGACTAAGTTTGTTATGACTAGATAATATTTAAAAGTGTCAAGCAACACAATGTCAACAACGTGTTCCAAGTCATAGGCTACATAATATCAGAGCATTATCACAGCATCACAGACATAATAAATGACTAGTCACGCAGTTCACAAACAGTCAGTCAGTGGCTCTCTAAGGCTGTGTTGACACAGCACAATTCTGATATTTTTTCCACTAGTTGGTCTTTTGACCAATCAGAGCTGATCTGATTGGTAAAAAGACCAATTAGTGAAAGAAATATCAGAATTGGGCTGCCTGTATGCATGCAGCCTTACTCTCCCAAGCTAATTGTTAACTGAGTTAACCCAGACCATTTTTTATCTAATTTTGAATTATTAACCTGCTTGAATTATTCAACACGCATAATAAGTCCTGAACGCACACTAATAAATAATTGAGTGACAATAATTTAAAAGGACATTTTCTGGGGAATGGTATAGCTTGATGCCTGGCAGTGTATAAATAGGAGCTGACATTTTAGAGCAGGGTTCCCCAACTGTGAGCTGAATTTGGCCCAAAGGTGGTTTTATTTGGCCCCAAGTTTTCTGAGCACAACAAAATAAAAAAATATATATATTTTTATATTTTCATTGCTGGACATCAAAGACTGTAAAAACGCCAGGAAATCAGCTACAAATTATTTTAATTTAGGAAATCTGTTCCCAAGTATTCCCACACATAATAGAATAGAAAGACACGTGATAGTATACAAATATTTTATGTTTTAATCAAATATTATATCCGTTTTGGATTCTTGTGGTCAATTTGCAGTCCACAAATGATTTGAAATTGTGTTCCGGCCCCCGACCATCTGCCCAAGAAAAGAAAAACGTCCCGCGGCTGAATCTAGTTGATGGTCCCTGTTTTAATGACAGAACGGGTCCAGGCTGGGGCGAGGTCACTGTCTCACCACTGACCCTGATTTACACCATGTGGCCCTGGACACATTTATTATAGTTAGCCCCCATCATATCCAATAGAGAGACAGTTACTGTAGATAACCACATGAGCACAGTAATGAAAGGAAGTTCTCCCTCTAGTTCTCTCTCCATTATTGTCACCATTGGGATTACTGGAATAACAATGGTAGAGGAAGATAAACACTTTTTCATCAGGATTATAATGTAATTAATAATTAATGTACAGTCAGGGAGAAATTCTGGAATGCTTTTAGCTTGCAGTTACAGATGCAGCATTTCAGAAGTTATGACGGCTAGGGATAGGTTAGCTGTTGAATGGGAGACCCGTATATGGAAAAACAAAGCCATATTACAACCTATATGTGATAATTGTGTTTTTTGCTCTATAACCTGTTAATTCATATGCCTTGCAACCGTAATATATACGGCCTAAAGGCTGAGACAATAAGAAGACACAGTGGCAGAATAAATTCAACTACGCCTTTGTTTTTATCACAAAACCGGATAGCAATCTCTGTCCAGTGTCGTGTCTTTGGCTATGCCGGATTAAGTGATATGACATGCTATTCTATAAAATCCTTTCTCCGTAATTAATATTACCTGATTGAGCTAATCATGTAAATGTAATTAACTAGAGAGTCGGGGCACCACTAAATAATATTTATAGAGTTGTTATCTTCCGAATAAACTCTTAAAGACCTAGTAATATTTTACATCAATAGCAGTCAATATTAATTGTCACCTTAATTCAATCTCATCTGAAAGTTGTAAATTCTTGGTTATCTTCACGAACCCTGGCTAACAAGTTGAATCAGCAATACAAAATTGGGTTTCATTGGTTATTTACTAAATACCTAACTAATCACACAGAATTACATATACACATAATTAATCATACCTTGATTACAAATTACGTCATAAAGGAAAACGTCCCTGGCGGGCAGAACAGATATGACAGCTGGTTACACAAAAGGAAAGGGCTGGGTTTGAGTGAAAGAGCGGGAAGACTGAGACAAAGGGAGAAGCTGTGCTATCGTAGATACAGTATTTTATGCATTCTAACTTACCGCCCATTTGGAAAAGGAAAATGCAATAAATATTTACTCTGAGATGCGCTTCGGTAGGTTGGTGGTAGATGGAAGACCGTGTTGCCAACCCGAGTCCTTTGTCCTTTGAAGAATGTCTCTGGTGGTCATTTGGATACGTTGTAGTAACGTTGTTGTGTGATAGACGGGATACTCTGTCTGTTCCTTCCTAACCCTCTTTTGCAGCTGATGTTGCTAACTCAATGGCTAGGAGGTATCACTTCTGTAGTGAATAAGAGTTCAAAGTTCATACCATTCGCAACCAAAGCTCACGCTGATGTTGGCTTCATTCTGTAGTTATTATCTGAACCATTCTGACATCGGACCGTCGTCCTCACATCCTCGGAACAGGAGGTTATATTTTGTCAAGGGCTTATATAGGAAGGGAGAAAAGGGGTGTGTTTCATAGTTTACAACCTATGTCTCTTCACGTGGGCGGGCCAATGAGTCGGGCCTAATTCAGTCATGAAAACCCAATTCTCACATTTTAGAAGCTAAAATCACATTTCATCCCATCATGAATAATTTCATATTCAAACATTTAAATTGAACAACAATTCCATGTGTATTCGATAACTCTGATGTGTAGACCTTACACTGTTGAGTTTATGTCATCTTATCATTGATGAGAATGTCTCAGATGACAACCGAACTGACATCATATTCATTAAGTACCACTGCATATGTTCAATTGGTCGGCTAACCAGAATATAGTTCATTTCCAACCCCAACCTTCTGATGTTCCCAGAATCTCTATGTTAACCAAGGGGTTTTCAAATGTAACATCAGTAGGGTAGAGAGAGGAAAAAGGGGGGAGAGGTATTTATGACTGTCATAAACCTACCCCCAGGCCAACGTCATGACACCAGTGAAGTCCACAAAGCATGTACAATATCAGACAGTTACATGATCCACAGCATGGTTAAGCCAGTTAATGTTTCCGACATTTTCGGACCACTAAACAACTATTGATTGAGAACCACAGAGAGTTACCGCAAGTCACAAAGAAAACAGGAGCTGCCATCACTATTCCAGCACCATTTCAACATCATCAAATCTCCTCTGCCTAGTCTAATACGGTGACAACTAAAAGATATCAAAAACTATTTAGTCAAATCAACGCAAGCTAATTATGATGTGGCTGTCCATGGTCCTGATTTGTGTGTGTGTGTGTGTGTGTGTGTGTGTGTGTGTGTGTGTGTGTGTGTGTGTGTGTGTGTGTGTGTGTGTGTGTGTGTGTGTGTGTGTGTGTGTGTGTGTGTGTGTGTGTGTGTGTGTGTGTCATGACTGTTCTGATCAGGTCAGGTTACAGGAGACCACAACCCTACAGATTATCTCTCACCCCCAACAGAGGAGGAGAGATCTAGGGTTCTGAAGATGTGTTTTTTTTATGACGCCTCACACCCATGGTAAATCTTAGGCCACAGACAACATTCCTTTGTCGTCTCACTATGGAGAACCAGCCTCAGAATATTAAACATGCAATGAAGGTACTTTGGAACAATGGTTTCCGTCAGCCACAATGGTGGTCATGACGATAGATGGAATATGAAAATGTATGTCATTTTCCTTTTGTTATTAAAGGTTAATAGATTACGTTATTACGAAAACATTGTAACTGTAAGAGTTTTCCTAGGATATGCTTGGTGTTTATACATTGTACGTTGTGTGGAAAATGTCCAAATCAAAGAGAATGTTTTGGTAAAGATTAAATGTGAAGTTAGTTGTCTAAAATCTAGACCTTGCTTCTTAACTTGGTACGCCCTGAGAATTGCCATAAAGGCGGTTACGCTCACTTCTGACCCGAGGGTATAAGACATGAGAGCTAAGAATTAACAGATCAGACTAAGTGACCCGAGCTGCAGCCGAGGTCTAAAAAGTCAACGAACCCAAAACTCAACCCAAGGTTGAAGACAAAGACATATTTTTCTACCCATGCTACTGATGAGTAGCTGTGTCTAAGCAGGTGAATTCAAGCCGGACTCAAGCCGGGCTCTGAGCTCTGAGCTACAGAGCTGTCTGCCCTCAGAATACCCCTCCCAGAGCAAGGGCGAGGAATCAGACCAAAAGGACACTGACATCGTGAGGACAACCAGAGAGTTGCACCTGAGAAGTGTGTCATTGAGAAGCCTAAACGACCCCCCGGGAGCTTCCCATCTAAGACCTCCAACACGTAATTACATCATTATATTCTGACCCATAAGAGCGGCAGTTCGGGGCAAGGCTAGGGTTAAAATAAGCATAGCTGACAAATGCACCCAAATGTATATTTCTCTCGTGTACTCTCTCTTTTTCTCTCTCTTTTAATTCCCCATTTTGGGTAACACGCGCCATAGTCTGTTAGCCCGTTATACTAAGTTCTAATCAATAGCCTTGAATGTGTTTTTGTGTATGTGTATCTTTTATCATCATTTTAGCTTTATAGTAAATAAATACTCAACTAAGATTGGTGTGGTACGAACTCATTGGTGAGACCCGGGTCCGTGCAGATTCCCGGATTATGCGACGTTCAGAATGAGACTGTAGAGGAAACTGATTAATTAGCGACTGTTGTAAAATCGACATTCTGATATTCTTTGAGTTAATTTGGGAAATAGAAACTCAATAAAACTACATTTTCCATGGTCGCCCAGGTTAATGAGTTCATAATTGCTTGAGTTCATAATTGATTCAGTTAATCACGCAATTAGAAACCTTTAATCATTCGATGAGCAACAGTCATCGCAGTCATTAACTAATACAACGTCACAACATGTACCTTCGTGCAAGTATAACAACATGTTGACTCACCCTACTTCGCCAATGCCATCATCCTCTCTTTTGTGTTGACGAAACAGTCTATCACTCATACAGTATATACATACAGTACACGCTTTTATTTTTTGCTGTCATAGGCTACCAGGCTAAATTGCTTGCTCGCTAGCCTAACTTCCATTCATGGGCAACGTTAGCTAGTTAACATTAGCATTCTACATCTAGCTACATATTGAACTTCCATCCTCTCAGGCCAGGGGCTCAACAATGTATGAATTAATGGTTGGATCAGAATTGCTGTTATAATCATTGACCAGTAAGGAGAATTAAGTAAAATCACAAGTCCAAATCCCTGTCTCCATCCATGGCTAATTTAAGAAAGGGACAATTTAGGAAGCTGGCTAGCTAGCCACAGGAGGACAATAACACAACTAGATGAAACAATTCAAGTTTTTCTGTCAATGAAGTATTGATATCAGTGACGCCAAATCCAATCTGGCTTCCCTTGACACTTTATTTTGGTGCGCCAGGACCATTCGGAGTTGATCTTGCTCAGTTTAGCTCAAAGCTGACTGGCAATTTATTTATTTTTGTGCGCCAGAACCATTCGAAGTTGAGCTCGCTCAGTTTAGATCAACGCTGATTTACAATTTATTTCATTGTATAAATAAATTGGCTGACTTCCCTTGCCTTCAATGCTACGGGCGGCAACAATGTCACACTGGTTTGGACCGAACAGCAGATGCAAAATATAGTATTTGTTTCTCCCCAGAAAGTGATCCAGGCAATAATATATTTAGATTTTGTTTCCTAAAAAAGAAGGTTCAGGCAAGGTTGAGAGAAGCTGATCCTAGATCAAGCCTTTGGTATTAACTCCCCCTGGAGCAGGTACCACTGTTGAGTTCATCACTATTTAGACATGTCCAAGAGCTATGACATGCTACTGTTTTGTTAACTTCAGTGCGGCTTCTGACATTATCAATCATAGTCTGCTGTGTTATGGCTTTACACCCCCTGCTATATTGTGGATAAAGAGTTACTTGTCTAACAGAACCCAGAGGGTGTTCTTTAATGGAAGCCTCTCCAACATAATCCAGGTAGAATCAGGAATTCCCCAGGGCAGCTGTCTAGGCCCCTTACTTCTTTCAATCCTTACTAATGACATTCCATTGACCTTGAGTAAAGCCAGTGTGTCTACATATGTGATGACTCAACACTATACACATCAGCTACTACAGAGAGTGAAATCCCTGCAACATTTAACAAATAGCTGCAGTTAGTTTCAGAATGGGTGGCAAGGAATAAGTTAGTCCTAAATATTTCAAAAACTAAAAGCATTGTGTTAAGAACAAAACAAAAATATTGTAATAAATAATGTGAACATTTAGCAAGATGAGGTGACTAAACTGCTAAACATGTTGATACAACAGTAGCTAAGATGGGTAGAAGTCTGTCCATAATAAAGCACTGCTCTGCCTTTTTAATAACACTATCAACAAGGCAAGTCCTACAGTCCCTAGTTTTGTCACACCTGGACTACTGTTCAGTCATGTGGTCAGGTACCACAAAGAGAGACCTCAGAAAATTACAATAGACTCAGAACAGGGCAGCACGGCTGTCCCTTAAATGTACACGGAGAGCTAATATTAATAATATGCATGTAAATCTCTCATGGCTCAAAGTGGAGGAGAGATTAACTTCATCACTACTCGTTTTTGTAAGAAGTGTTGACATACTGAATGCTCTGAGGTGTCTGTTTAAACTACTAGCACACAGCTTGTACACCCATGCATAACCCACAAAACATGCCACCAGAGGTCTCTTCACAATCCCCAAGTCAAGAACAGACTATGGGAGGCGCACAGTACTACATAGAGCCATGGATACATGGAACTCTATTCCACAGCAGGTAACTGATGCAATCAGTAGACTTAAAAAACAGATAAAAATACACCTTATGGAATAATGGGGACTGTGAAGAGACACACAGGCACAGACACACATATACATGAAAAGACACGCACTCTACACACACGTACACGTGGATGTTGTATTGTAAATATGTGATAGTGGAGTAGTGGCCTGAGGGAACACGCTAAATGTATTGGGTAAAGTGTTATGAAATGTAATGTCATATTTAAAATAGTATATCACTGCCTTAATTTTTCTGGACCCCAGGAAGACTATCTGCTGCCATGGCAGGAACTAACGGGGATCCCTATTAAAATACCAAAGTACAAATAGTGTTCCACCCTTACATGACCTCCGTCCTCCTCCTCCTGGCCAGTGATGATGACCTCACAGTACGGTTGCTCTCTGTGCAGTTGTTGCTCGCCAGGAGAGCAGTTCCATTTCATTACAACAACAGTCCCTTAATTCATCCAGCCCATTAGAGTCATGTCCATTCAATTCATCCATTTGAAAAGAGACATACTTATTCAATAAAACCATCAAACCAAACCCAGTCCAATGTCCTTTAGATCAGAGGTAAAAGTGAATCATTGCATGACCTATAATGCCTGTTTGTCCCATCAGCGTTGACTGTGCCCAGACATCAATTAATATTTGATACTGTGTATAGGTTTGAAAGGATTGTTTGTTGTGTATGGATTTGAACTGGATCTGTCTCTGCTCTCTCTGCCTCTTCGTGTCTGTTTTATTCTCTGTATTCATATGTGTTTTCTTCCTAGACTCTATGTACAGTATATCTCTCTATGTCTGAGTGTTATTTGTCCTAGGTCTAACAGAGTAAATCTGTATTCGTCCTCTCTGTGTGTCTCTATACCATCCTTTATCTCAGGGCCTCTCTGTATCTCCGTTGTCCATGGCTACCTTCAAGTCTGTCTGTGTCTGGATGTTTGCTCTCTCTGGGTGTGTCTGGGTGTGTCTGTCTGTGTCTGCTCTCTCTGGGTGTCCGTATGTCTGTGTC